>NW_027505597.1:0-172751 GCF_021521415.1 Bidens hawaiensis
GGACGGATCTTTCCGGATGTGCATAGACTATCGTGAGCTTAACAAACTCACAGTCAAGAATCGGTATCCATTACCGAGGATTGACGATCTTTTCGACCAGCTGCAAGGAGCCACCTACTTTTCCAAGATCGACCTACGCTCAGGTTATCACCAAGTGCGTGTCATGGAGGACGACATCGCGAAAACCGCTTTCAGAACTCGATATGGACACTACGAGTTCCTAGTCATGCCTTTTGGTTTGACGAATGCCCCTGCAGTGTTCATGGATCTCATGAATCGCATTTGTCGTCCATACCTGGACCAGTTTGTTATCGTCTTCATTGACGATATTCTCGTTTATTCCCGCTCTAAAGCCGACCATGAGCTTCATCTCAGGCTTACCTTGGATCTGCTGAGGAAAGAGCAACTCTACGCCAAATTCTCCAAATGCGAATTCTGGCTAAGGGAAGTTCAATTCTTAGGTCACATCATTAACAAGGAAGGCATTCATGTCGACCCTGCCAAGATTGAAGCCATAAAAAAATGGGGAGCGCCTACAACGCCAACCGAAATTCGTTCATTTCTTGGTTTGGCTGGGTACTACCGTCGATTCATCTCGAACTTTTCAAAGATCGCGTTGCCCCTCACAATGTTAACTCAAAAAGGGGAACCATTCATTTGGAACCAAGAGCAAGAAGAGGCTTTCCAAACATTGAAACATAAACTCTGCCATGCACCAATCCTGTCGCTTCCTGAGGGTAACGATGATTTTGTTGTTTATTGCGACGCCTCGAGCCAAGGTCTAGGCTGCGTCTTAATGCAACGCGGTAAGGTCGTCGCTTACGCCTCGCGTCAACTCAAGAGTCATGAGAGGAATTATGTCACTCACGACTTGGAATTGGGTGCTGTGGTCTTTGCCTTAAAAATATGGAGACACTACCTATACGGTACGAAATGTGTCATCTTCACCGACCACAAGAGCCTACAACACATCCTCAACCAAAGGGAGCTAAATATGCGACAACGTCGATGGGTTGAACTCCTAAGTGACTATGACTGCGAAATCCGCTACCACCCTGGAAAGGCTAACGTAGTGGCTGACGCGTTAAGTCGCAAGGAAAGGACCCAGTTGCATGCGATCCGTATTCAGTCCAATCTTCCCTCCTTGGTTCTTGAAGCTCAAAAGCAAGCGATTGCTGGTGGTGATCTCAAAAATATGCTATCTTGCGGTGCCGAACGGAAGTTTGAAACCAAGTCTGATGGTATACTTTACTACTTAAATCGCATGTGGATTCCAAACTCTGAACCACTTCGAGAACTTATCCTGAACGAAGCGCACAAATCCAGATACTCTATTCACCCGGGCAGTGATAAAATGTATCAGAATCTCAAGTCTCATTTCTGGTGGCCGGGTATGAAGAAAGACATAGCTTTATACGTCGGTAAGTGTCTAACATGCTCGCGGATCAAGACTGAACATCAGAGACCATCTGGCCTGTTACAAAACCGATCATACCGCAGTGGAAGTGGGACGAAGTCGCTATGGACTTCATTACCAAACTCCCGCGGACACCCAGCGGTTATGACACGATTTGGGTTATCGTGGATTACTTGACCAAGTCTGCCCACTTTCTCCCTGTCCGCGAGGACTACACTACGGAGAAGCTGGCGCGGATTTACATTCGTGAGATCGTAACCCGTCACGGTGTGCCTAAGGGCATCACGTCTGACCGTGACCCCTCTTTTGCGTCAAGGTTCTGGAAGTCATTTCAGAAAGCCTTTGGGACAAGTGTGAAACTTAGCTCTGCCTATCATCCTGAAACGGACGGACAGAGCGAAAGGACCATACAAACCCTGGAGGATATGCTCAGAGCCTGTATCCTTGAATTCGGTAGTAGCTGGGAGACTCACCTTCCTCTTGCAGAGTTCTCATACAATAACAGCTATCATGCTACCATCAAATGCGCGCCATTCGAAGCACTCTATGGCAGGAAATGTCGTTCTCCACTGTGTTGGTCCGAGACCGGAGATTCTCAAATCCTCGGCCCGGAACTGATACAGGAAACCACTGACAGTATCGCCATCATTCAGCAAAGACTTAAGGACGCCCGCTGTCGACACAAGTATTACGCTGACAAACGCCGCAAACCTCTGGAGTTCCAAATAGGCGATCACGTAATGCTCAAAGTTTCCCCCTGGAAGGGCATTGTTCGCTTCGGGAAAAAGGGAAAGTTTGCTCCAAGGTACATAGGACCTTTCAAGATCATCGAAAAGGTCGGACCTGTAGCCTATCGCTTGGAATTGCCTCCAGAACTCAGCCGTGTTCACAACGTTTTTCATGTGTCGCAACTCAAAAAGTGCCTCGTTGACGAGACCGCTCAAATCCCGATCGACACGGTTCACATCGACGACAAACTATACTTTGTTGAGGAACCTGTCGAGATCCTAGATCGAGAAGTCAAAAAGACTAAGCGAAGCCGGATACCTATAGTCAAGGTACGTTGGAACAACCATCGTGGACCCGAGTTCACATGGGAACGAGAGGATAAGATGAAGGAGGAATACCCTCATCTGTTCGCATAGTCATCATCTTTGTAATTCTAGAAATCTTGGAGTCTATGTAATCGTAATCATGTAATCAGGGACCAATATCAATCAATGAAGTATCATGTTGTTCCTATTTGCTTATAAATATTCTCTTATTTGCATAACACCAAGTTTGGCTACCCATGACTCGTGCTGGAAAACACAAGTTGTGCATACTTAATCATGTAAACATTGGGGTAAACTATGTATCATTGAGCCAAAATTTGTCATCATTCTAACATTCATGAAGCATGGTTGTGTGTGTGTGTGTGGTGTCGTGTCGATTTTTCTAGCCGCACACAATGGAGTTTATACATTGATACAAGGTGAACTCGTAATTATAGTCCGGAATATAATAACATCAAGTTCACAGGTGTATACGTGTATAAACAATATGCTATTGTGTAACTATGAGTCGTGAACTCAAGCTTCGTGTAGGGAATTAATCAATGAATGTTGAAGGAGTGGTGGGTTAGCCGCTGGTACACCCCTATATATAAACCCCTTCGGCACAAGTTGATTATGTCTGAAGCGAGACTTGGAATTAGGGACTCATAGTTAGCGTGGCAGCTGTGAGGCGTTAAATTCAAGAGTTATTGAGGGAATTATTCATTGGAGATTGAAGGAGTGGTGGGTTAGCCGCTGGTACACCCTATATATAAACCCCTTCAATCCGAAATGAATATGTCTGATGTAAAGCTTGAAGGTGATGCCTTGTAGTGGAAAATAGTGTGTCGTCCTGTGTGTCATTGAACTAATAGGAGTCGAAAGAAACACCCAAGTGGAGTTGAGGGAGTGGTGGGTTAGCCGCTGGTACACCCTATATATAAACCCCTTCAACTTGATTTGGGTGGTATCCAAGACGAATATTAGGGGTAGTGGCGCATAGTGGTCATCATGGGATCATTTAATCTAAAACATCATTGCATCAACTATACTAAATTCTAAATTTCGGGACGAAATTCCTCTAAATTGGGGAGGATGTAACGCCCTGAAATTCGATTGGTAAACTAGGATCGTGAAATCATCGGAAACTATAGACTTTGGGATTCTGGACGATAAGTTCGGAACCCATATCATTGGAAAAATCTGCTTTTATCATTTAAAATGTTTATTTTATAAAACGACATTTACGCCTGAAAAATATTAATTTTTATGCTTTCGAAAAATTAAATATTCTTATTTAAAAAGATTTCAAATAATTATTCGGAAAATGGTTTTATAAAAGTTTTGCTGAAAAAGTTTTAGTTTGTTTAAAAACTTATGAACTCGACTAGTCTTGACCCGTCGGTAGCCTAAACCCGAACCCGAGTCACCCGAGTATTTAAGCGGAAAATCAAGTATTCTTACACCATCTCTTTCATTTCCACCAACACTTCCCACCCAAACACTCTCATTCTAGAGAGAGAAACTAGAGAGAGAAAGTCTTCAAACTTCAAATCCGAGTCCACAAATCTGTTTGTTGTTGTTCTTGGTAAGATCTTCTTGAAAATCATCCATTTTCATAACCATTTTCGGCCTCAAATCGAGCAAAAACACCCATTTTCGTTTCTTGAGTTTTCGGGTCAAAAACCGTCTTGTTTTGGTGTCAAAATGCAGGCTTTTGTGTTTAAAATCACTGGGAATCGATAGTCCCTTCAATCCCGAGCATTTCCATGTCAAAAACTTCGATTTTGGGTCAAAAATCTGGAAAAATCTGAAAAACCCGTAGGTTTCTCCGTCGCCCAGCTTGAAGGAGTCGAATCAGACTCATTCGATCGAATCAGTCGATCGAATCAGCCCATTCGATCGAACCAGTCGATCGAACCAGTCCGGTCGACCGAATAGGAAAGCAACCGAATGGTCTCCAACTCATTCGACCGAATGAGTTTCGTATTCGATCGAACGAGTGTCTATTCGATCGAACAAGTTCCATGTTCGACCGAACGAGTTTTCCCAACTGGTTCGACCAAATGTGTTTCTAGTTCGATCGAGTGTGCCTCAGATTCGATCGAATGTGTGTCTATTCGATCGAATGTGTGTCTATTCGATCGAATGTGTGTCTATTCGATCGAATGTGTGTCTATTCGATCGAACAAGTTCCTATTCGATCGAACGTGTTCCTATTCGATCGAATCAAGCCAGAACCAAGCTGTTTTCGTCTTTAAAACCCAGTTTTTGCTCGAGGTCACGTAAGCTCGTTTTCTTAGACTTATAGCACGTTGTTAACCTTATATATATGTCCAACTCTAGGCTAAGGAGATCTATTGTAGCACCATCCTAACCCAAGATCAAGGTGAGTTCATAGCCCCTATTTAAGCTTTTCAAAACTATGGGGTGGAAACATGGTAACTTTACACGTTTGGATAAAATCATTTATGCAAACATTCTTTAAACTATAAACATTTGGATTTCTACACACGTGCGGAAATCCACGAGCTTCTTGGTAATCTATAAACTTTGGAAATCTATGAACATGGGAAAACCCATTAACTCATGGAGATCTAAGAACATTGGAAATCAATGAGTATGGGAAATTCTGTGAACATTGACATCATGGGAACGGGAATCAAATTCATATCATCATAGTCATTGTGTCAGCATGGAAATCTAGAGATCAAAACATCATGAGTTGAATTGGACGCGAGAGTCTATTCTACTCTCGGTAGAACTCACGACCATGAGTGGCATTCTATTCTCGGTGGCACTCGTAACTCATGGGATTTCATACTAGTCTCGGTGAAATCCATAACTCTTGAGGACCTATACTATTCTCGGTAGGGACCAAGGGAACCCAGGATTCTTTGGGGTGTCTATCCTACTCTCGGTAGAACCTAGCTGAGTCCTGGATGGCAAGAACGAGGTAGTCTTGGTTTAAGTCTTGCGTGAGTTCAATCAAGTCTTGTGTGATCATTGGGTTTCATCATCATTCATCATCATCATCATTTGTTCACCATCATCTTGGATACTAGTAAACAATGGGATTTTGGTGTTGGTTTATCTAGTAAACTTAGCATGCTCAAATCTATATGTCCTTGTTTATGCTTAACTGTTATGTGCTACATGTACCGTTGGGAGACCGCAAATCTTTGAGTAATCTTATCACATACGACTCTAATGGGAGATTGATAAGCCCGTTGAGAGCCCAGGAGAACATTTCATGTTTGACTTACTACAAAAACCTCTGTGGGAAAACCAAGAGATCTTTTCTTACAAACCATTTTAAAAACTGGGAATTATACCCAAACATAGTAGTATAAGTTGTAGGAGTGGTGGGTTAGCCGCAGGTACACCCTATATATAAACCCCTACAACCTATACTAGTATGTTTGTGTATAAAACTCTTTTCTTTAAACCTATGAATTCACTCATCTACTTTATGTAGTTGACAGTTTGTTACATGTTTTCAGGAAATAATGCAGCAAGAAATCCCTAGCAAGTTTAGAGGCCTTAGAAAGATGAAGGCTAGACTAGGAGTTGTTGGAAACTTGATATTTTGTATTAAAACAATTTGTTTCATGTTACCTGGTTGATGTAATATTTGACATTTTGGTTATGTTTATGCATTTAGACTTTTATACTATTGTGCTCAACAATCACGACTTAGTCGCCGCACCTCGATTTTTCCGCCATCACGATCGGGGTGTGACAGCACACAACCCCGAAAACATAACAAGGAAGTGAGGCTAGAAACTCACCTTAACTCGGTTACGTTCACCGTTTATGGTTATTCCTTTCTTGAGCTGTGCACGACTAACTGTACAATCATTTCATATATTAAATACGGTTCTAGCTCTTCTTATTGTTTACTTAATTAGTCTTACGTATCTAAGCCGGTTTTAATTCATTGGGTTATTACCGGTTAGTTAATCGTTATTCGTTAACCTTCAAAGGTATCTTTCATAAATTATCAAAGTCCAAGGACTATTATGTAATTATCCCATTCTTTTCCAAGTCCAGGAACTGTTCTGTCATTTTATAAACTCCTAGTTCGTTACTTGGTTCTTAACGGATTGAGGTAATAACGAATGACCCCTTCCTTACTTTATAGCGAATTGACCATTATAACGAGTGGTACTTCGATGAATTGGACCCTATAACGAACTGGTCCATTGACGAATTGGACCCTATATCGAACTGGTCCTTCTGTAACAAATTGAACCTTTCAGTTCGATATCTCCTTTTAACGAATAGTCATAACGAATTGGGGCTAATTCGTTATCTTTTCCATAACGAACTTGGACACGAACTAAGTCTAGTTCGTGAAGCTTCCATTAATGATACCCCTAGTTCGTTAACTCCCCGTTAACGAATTAGGGTTAGGTCAGAGAATGTTAGAATTTCTGACATATCCTCCTCGTACCTGACACTTTTCCGGCGCCGTCGTCATCGGAAAACCGCGGCTTCACCGGAAAAACGAGATCTGACTCGTTTTCCACCGTTTTCACCATTTTTCGTCCCGTTCGATCCAGAATTGAGCTAGGGCAACCGCTAAGCTCATCTTAGGTTCAGTTTATACCCGATTCCACCCGGATCTCATGACTTTAACTGTTTAACGGTGTCGACTCGTCGTTTCGTGACTAAATCTAACGGGTTTGAGTTCATACAACATCATGCTATCATTACCTTGGATTGGGATCGTTTTCTATCTTGGTTCGTCTAGAAAAAGGAGAGAAATAAGAGAGAGAGCTTAAGTGTGTGTTTTGGTGGTGTTTGAAATATGTGTAAATGATTGAATTAAATGGGTAATTAAGGTTTATATAATTATGGATCATGGGCTTGATCCCATGGTCTTTTCTTCCTTCCTTCATATCCCAAGTCCATAACCCATATCCATTTAACCCGACTCACAAGAACTCATATTTTCATTTATTAACCAAACTAGAAAACGAGATGTTACAAGTCTTCCCTTCTTAAAGAGGTTTCATCCCCGAAACCTAACTATTACTAAAATAAATATGGATAAAACTTGCGCATTTCTTCTTCAACATCCAAAGTAGCATCCGAACATTTGGGATGTTTCCATGTCACTTTTACTAAGGGTATAACCTTGTGGCGGAGTTGTTTTTCCTTGCGATCAACAATCCCTATGGTTTGCTCAATGTAGTTCAACTATTCATCAACCTCAATGTCCACTAAAGGCACATGAGACGTGTCGTCGGCTAAACATTTTCTCAGATGAGAAACATAAAAAGTAGAATGAATTCCTTCCAACTCTTCTGGTAAATCTAACTTGTAAGCCACATCACCGACTCGATCTAAAATCTTGAACGGTCCAATGTACCTCGGAATCAACTTTCATCTCTTCCTGAAACGATTGATTCCTTTCCAAGGCGAGACCTTGAGCATCACATTATCACCAACGTTAAACTCAATCGGTCGTTGCCGCTTATCAGCATACGACTTCTGTCTATCTTGATCAACTTTCATTCTTGCCTTGATCTGATTAAACTTTGAAGAAGTTTCTTGCACAACTTCTAAGCTTCCCATCTCTTTCTAACCAATCTCTCCCCAAAACACAGGAGTTCTACAACGTCTACCATATAACATCTCAAATAGTGGCATACTAATACTCGAATGGTAGCTGTTGTTATAAGAGAAATCTGCCAGATGCAGATGATCATCCCAACTTCCTCCAAAGTCTAAAACACAGGCAGGTAGCATATCCTCAAGGGTTTGGATCATCCTTTCAGACTGTCCATCTGTTTAAGGATGATACGCTGTACTGATGTTCAACCTCGTTCCCATAGCTTCATGGAACTTCTTCCAAAACCTCGAAGAAAACTGAGTATCTCTATCGAACACGATCGATAACGGTACTCCATGCTTAATAACAACCTCTTTTATGAACAAGATTGCTAACGTTTCTGATGAGATGGCCTCTCGTATAGGCAGAAAGTGAGCACTTTTGGTCAAACCGTCCACTATCACCCAATTGGTATCATGATGCTTAGCTGAATGAGGTAGTTTAGTTATGAAATCCAGGGTGATGTGTTCCCATTTCCATTCTGGTACTTCCAAGGGTTGCATATTTCCATAAGGCTTCTGATGCTCTGCCTTGACTTGTAAACAAGTTAAGCACTTATTAACATAATCTACCACATCATTCTTCATTCCTGGCCACCAGTAATCTCTTTTCAAATCCTAGTACATCTTCGTAGTTCCCAGATGAATCTAATACCTTGACATATGAGCCTCATCTAAGATTCGACCTCTGAGACTTCCATGGCGTGGAATCCACATTCGGTCAAACCTAGTCTTAACACCATGAGTGTTTTCCATCAACTCGTCTTGCTGCCCGAAGATCCTTTCTTTCTTCACTAGCCCTTCGTCTACCAGCACCTCTGACTGTACCTTGATGATTTCTTCGAAAAGACTTGAATTCATAATCAACTGGTATGACTTCACTGTTGCAATGACTTCCTCATTCTTACAGCTTAGCGCATCGGCGACCACATTAGCTTTACCAGGGTTGTACTTAATGTCGCAATCGTAATCCTTTATCAATTCTAACCACCTTCTCTGCCTCATGTTCAGTTCTTTCTGCTCGAAGAAGTACTTTAAACTCTTATGATCTGTTTAAATGGTACATTTAGTACCATACAGATATTGCCTCCATATCTTAAGAGCATGAACTACTGCTGCTAGGTCTAAATCATGCGTCGGATAAGTATTCTCATGGACTTTCAATTGTCTAGACGCGTATGCTATCACTTTCCCTCTTTGCATTAGCACGCAACCTAACCCACGATACGAAGCATCAGTACAAACAACCAGCTCCTTGTCACCATCGAGTAAAGCAAGGGTCGGAGCTTGCGTGAGTCTTTTCTTTAAATCCTAAAAATCTTCTTATTGAAACTTACCCCAACTGAATACTGTCAACTTTCGGGTTTTACCGGTCAACGGTGTGGCTATTTTGGAGAAACCTTTGATGAACCTCCTATTGTAACCAGCCAACCCTAAGAAGCTTCGTATATCAGTCGGATTCTACGGAGTCTTCCAATTCGCTATTGCCTCGATCTTATCCGGGTCCACGATAATCCCTTCAGGATTAATCACGTGACCTAGAAATTGCACTTCTCGCAATCAAAACGCGCATTTCGAAACTTAGCGTACAAATTTTCTTTCTTCAGAGTCTCCAATATTTCTCTTAGATGCTCGGCATGATCAGACTCTCTTTTTGAATAAATCAATATGTCATCGATGAAGATGATAACTGACTTATCCAACATCGGCCGACGCACCCTATTCACCATGTCCATAAATGCTACGAGAGCATTCGTTAGACCGAATGACATTACGAGGAACTAGTAGTGTCCATACCGCGTCCGAAACGCTGTCTTAGGAATGTCTGCCTCTTTCACTTTCAGCTGATGATAGCCTGATCTGAGATCTATCCGTGAGAACCAACTTGAACCTTGAAGTTCGTCAAACAGATCATCAATCCTTGGCAAAGGATATCTATTCTTTACCGTAAGCTTGTTCAACTCGCGATAGTCTATGCACATTCTCATACTTCCATCTTTCTTCTTAACTAACAACACTGGCGCACCCCAAGGGGAAACGCTCGGCCTTATAAAACCTTTGTCGAGGAGTTCTTGTAGTTGGGACATCAATTCTTTCATATCGGACGGTGCTAGACGGTAAGGTGCTTTCGCGTCGGGCTAGGCTCATGGTATTAAATCTATATGGAATTCTATCTCTCGCTCCGGTGGAAACCCCGGAAGATACTCAGGGAATACTTCTGGGTAGTCGCGCACTATAGGAACATCTTTCATTTCGTTTGTCTCTTTCGTAGAATTTACAACATACGCCAGGTAGGCGCCACACCCTCGTATTAATAACCCTTCGGCTTTTATCATTGAAATGACGTTAAACCCTGAACTTTCCTTATCACCGTAAAGCGTCACCACACTACCATCCAAGGACTTTAGCTTTATTATCCTACTCTTACACACTATCTGAGCTTCATACTCGGACAACCAATCCATTCCCAAAATCACGTCGAACCCTCCTAAGGTCATAACATACAAAGTAACAGGGAACTCATGTCCCTCTAAATCTATCTTACAATTCTTAACCATTTTCATTATTTTCACCGAGGTGTCATTAGAGGTTTCTACTATGAAGGTTGTAGACATTCGGAAACATTTCATTTTAGCTAGTTTACTAAATGGTGTAGCTACGAAACTTATATTCGCACCCGAAACAAATAATACAGAAGCAGAAATACCATTTACTAAGAACGTACCAGTCACGACATCAGGAATCTGCCTAGCTTATTCCTGGTTCAGCATGTAGGCTCTAGTCCTCGGCCTTGCTTGATCGGCATCCTTCTTTCCACTTCCCCAGTCTAACCATCGGTGCACTCTCTTGCCATATGGCCTGTCTTGCCACATTTGAAACACGTCGGCTTCGCACTGCACTCATTGGCATAATGCCCTACCTTCCCACACTTGTAACACGCATTAGACCCCATCCTGCATTCCCTACCATGAGCCTTCCTACATTTGTGACAAACATCAGAACTCCTACTCCACTTGCACTCCCCACCGTGCATCTTTCCGCATGCCTTACGCGACCTCTTCTCCCAAATTCTCGGCTGTTTGTTCTTGGGGTTCCACAATTGAGTACCAGGTCGTTTAGCAGGAGCGACCCACTTCTTATCCGTCTTCTCTTCCACCACTACATCATCTGTCGACAAGTCGTCGTAAACCATTTATGTGAGCCCTACGGCAGAATCAAAAGTACCCGGTCTACCATCCTAGACCAAGACGCGAACATTCTGCGGCAGCCCTCTAAGGTAACACTTGATCTGCTTGGCCTTAGTGTTCACCAAGTCTGGCACCAACCTGGATATATGGTTAAATTCAGTGGTGTATTCGCGGTGTGTCATCCGTCCTGCCTTTAAACTCAAGAATTTCATTTCAACCATCTCAACCTCTGCATCCGCACAAAACTTCTTCATCACCAATTCCTCCAGATCATCCCACCTCATAGCTTTGATCTCTTCCCGGGTCTTCCTCTATTCAACAGATTCCCACTAGTACATGGCTTCATCACCAAAAGATTGGGTGGCGTAACCCACAGCTTGGTAGGGACGGCATTCGCTAATTCGGATAACCTTGTCCATTGTGGTTATACACTGGAGAGTAGCGATTGCGTCTCCCAAGCCAGTTAGCTTCGGTGGGTCACAGCCTTTGAAAGACTTATAGTTGCACCCACCTCGGCCCCTTTTCCTATCATCGAATTGCACCGACTTAACCACACTTGAAGCCTCCTTATCTCCTTCACCATCTTTCTTACTATTTTCCTCCAATTTCTCAGCAGTCTTATCATGACTCCCAGCAGACTTTTCGGGATTCCAATTCTTCGCAGCAGCTGCTACCGCTTGAGCTATGGCAGCTTGAACAGCAGGGTCAAGTTGATACCCTTCGTTGTTACTCGGGTTTTGACTAGCTGCGCTTCCTTCTTCTCTTCTGTTTGCAGCTGATTCTACAGAAGATTCCCGGACAACACGTGGCCTACCACGACGTCTCGTACGTCCTCCCTTTCCAGCAACTTTCCTAGCTCCAGCATTCATATTCTATAAAGAAACACAAACGTCATCACATAAGGAACCATTTAGTACAAGGATAGTAAGGCTAACAGGTAATGACAGTGGCCAGCTGTGATAGCTGATCACGTTACTCTCCATGTCCTATACACTTCCCTTTGTGAGTTCACTTGTGCTAGTTCTACTTCTAATAATTAGACAATCAAGAAGTTCATATCATCATATACTCCTATCCCTAGCAATTAAGCTAGCATTCATACATTCTTTATTTAGCAACTAAGCTAACATCATACCTCGTTCCCTAGCAATTAAGCTAGTATTAATTCATCATTCTACTTTACATGTGAAATTGATCACATACTTTACCTTTACTTAGCTTGCTTGAGTGACACATGGCATTATCGAACTGGCATATTCTTTCGTTTCTTACTTTAATCCCATTCTCTGTTCGAGTCTAAGCATGTAGGATGCTTAAATCTCTCGAACTTTGCTCTGATACCAACTTGCAAGGCCCCGTTCCCGGTGCCATACATTGGACGTTGGATTTACTCATAAACACATTTCTAAATATCAGAGAAATAAAAACATTCGCGGAATATTAAAAACACTCAAACCATTACGTTACATAAACATCAATACTTGTCTTAACAATTTCAAATCATTTAATCATAAACATTGTCTTTTAAATAACATAACATTTCATTGAGATGCCAGTGTCTACAATTCCATGCCATGTGCTTCCCCTCAAGCGAGCTGCCTCATTGTACTCACCTACGTGCATACTAAAAGTCAGCTACGCTGAGTGAGTTCTAGTTAATCATACAACATACAATCAGTTCACATAATTGCACACCGGCCCGAAAGGGTGTACATTATTCAAACTTTACTTTACATGCATAATTATCCATACTATATAAAGAGTCTTCCGCTCTATAACCTCACAGATATTTTAAGGGTCTGGTCCCCAACATCACAGATATTATTAGGGTCTGGTCCCTACCCTCATAGATATTATTAGGGTCTGGTCCCTATCCTCACAGATATTATTAAGGTCTGGTCCCTATCCTCATAAATATTATTAGGGTCTGGTCCCTTTGTTTCGTGCAACTGTACCATACCTGTCTTTACCTACCTTCCTCAACAATACGTGCAATATCCGAAGATCGTTCACATACTATCAACATAACATACATATATCATACATCATTCATACATCATATATATCAATTATATCTTTAACTACCACCTGGCGGTACATGCAATATCCGAAGATCGTTCACGCACCGTCAAGAAATCATCATACATAAATCATACAAGGAATACACTTATCACTTAAGGTTACGTTCACCGTTTATGGTTATTCCTTTCTTGAGCTGTGCACAACTAACTGTACAATCCTTTCATTTATTAAATATGGTCTAGCTCTTCTTATTGTTTACTTAATTAGTCTTACGTATCTAAGCCTGTTTTAATTCATTGGGTTATTACCGTTAGTTAATCGTTACTCGTTAACCTTTAGAGGTATCTTTCATAAATTATCAAAGTCCAAGGACTATTATGTAATTATCCCATTTTTTTCGAAGTCTAGGGACTGTTCTGTCATTTTATAAACTCCTAGTTCGTTACTTGGTTCTTAACGGATTGAGGTAATAACGAATGACCCCTTCCTTACTTTATAGCGAATTGACCGTTATAACGAACTGGTCCTTGACGAATTGGACCCTATAACAAACTGGTCCTTCTGTAACGAATTGAACCTTTCAGTTCGTTATCTCCTTTTATCGAATAGTCCGGCTAATTCTTTATCTTTTCCACAACGAACTTGGACACGAACTAAGGCTAGTTCGTTAAGCTTCCATTAACGAATTACTTGACGAATCACCCCTAGTTCGTTTACTCCCCGTTAACGAATTAGGGTTAGGTCAGAGAATGTCATAAACATTCTCTGACATATCGTCCTCGTACCCGCCGCCTTTCCGGCGCCGTCGTCGCCGAAAAACAGCGGCTTCACCGGAAAAAGGAGATCTGACTCGTTTTCCACCGTTTTCAACGTTTTTCTTCCCGTTCGATCCATATCTGAGCTAGGGCGACCCCCGAGCTCATCTTAGGTTCGGTTTATACCCGATTCTACCCGGATCTCGTGACTTTAACGGTTTAACGGTGTCGGCTCGTCGTTTCGTGACTAAATCTAACGGATTTGAGTTCGTACAACATCATACTGTCATTACCTTGAATCGGGATCGGATTTCTATCTTGGTTTGGCTAGAGAAAGGAGAGAAATTAGAGAGAGAACTTAAGTGTGTGTTTTGGTGGTGTATGGAATATGTGTAAATGAATGAATTAAATGGGTAATTAAGGTTTATATAATTATGGATCATGGTCTTGAGCCCATGGTCTTTCCTTCCTTCCTTCATATCCCAAGTCCATAACCCATATCCATGTAACCCAACACTAGACCGACTCACAAGAACTCATATTTTCATTTATTAACCGAACTAGAAAACAGGATCTTACACAATCTCAACAAACTTTCCATTTTCTTATATTTAACCATCTTTATCATGCCTAAATGTCAAAATTAATGTCTAAAATGAACCCCCGATTATAATATTTAAAAAATCAAAAGCCTTCCATAATTTTTTGAAGTTGACTAATTTACCATTTTTTTAATATTTTGTAATTATTACGAAACGTGTTGTTATAATTTTAAAGAGTATCAAATTTGTTCGTTATGAATTCGTGTCGTCACAAGTTATTTTTAAGTTATACTATTTTTTTCACTAAAAAGACATATTCATTTTTCATACATAAATAATTTCGTAACCAAATTTGATAAAATATGATTTTTTAAATTAAACCGAAACTGACATACTTTAATATTCAAATTTAATATTCAGATTTATTTCATAATCAAATTTGACAAAATATGAATATTTAAATTAAACCGAAACTTACACACTTTAATATTCAAATTTAATATTCAGATTTGGACAAAAACTGACATCATAATTAATTCGATCACATCCTTAGAAAGTTTATCTAAATCATCTATAAATAAAACCGTGTAATAAATTTGCCAGACAACTTCTATTATTAAACATATGATAATATGATGACTATCTCTTTATAATTCTTATCATAAAGTTCATTCTTTCATTCCAAGGATGTACATAGAGATTTATGATTTGTTTATAAGTTTGTGAATTGTATTTGTACCTTTATTTTTCTTATTAACAATACATTGAATTTGATCTTGTAGTGATTTTAGTTTTCTTCTTTGTAAGTATAAAAAAAGTTACAACACATTTCTTTCTATTTCGATGATTGTTTGATAAAAAAGACTTTATGACTTCATATATCATGATGTAGTTTTTATTGATATATCTTTTTGGCTTCATGGATTAAGTTAGAAAGATGTTTTAAGTTGGCATTTTACGTTATTTGTTGTTGTATGTTATTTTATTTTAATAAAAACAACAATGTAATACCTTCTAATGAATGTAAAATTATTTGTTCTTATAATTATTACACTATCAATTCATTATTATTGTTATTATTATTATTATTATCATTGTCGATATATATATATTTATATACAATTTTCATGCGTATGATACACAGGTTACTAGCCGTTGAAAAATATTGAAATTTTACATTATTGTTTGAGTTTTCGTCTCCAATTATTCCAACGTTATAGAAAGATAATTTTTAATATGTGACAACATTTTGTTCTAAAAATCATTTTTATACACATAAAATGTATAATAATATTGGTATGAATGTTTTGTTTTAAAATAAATCAAACACCAAGGTTTGGTTTGCAAATTATAGTTTATAATTAATAGTGTATAAATATATCAAAAATTTATTATAAAGGTCATAAATAAAAATTATTATATAATATAACTCAATTTACATGTTATTATTTTAGCATTGCTATTGGTGGGATATACTGAGTACGATGATGATGATGATGATGATGATGATGAATTTACGTATTACATGTTATATTTTTTTACTTTTATTATAACTTTCATCCGTGTGTAACACGGGCTTTCATTATTAATCATGTTATTATTTTAATGGTATATTTAATTTGGATTACATTGTTTCTTTAATTTTCAAGTGGTGAAGCATAATGAGTTTCTTTTGTTAGAATATTTGAAGAAGTTGATGGTAGTTTAATATGAAAGAACATGTTTAGGTCTTTTGTTGATATTTTTTTGTGGTTTGGTGTACAGTAACTTATTGTAACATTTAACTTTTAATATCTAGACATTGTAAATTTGAAGAAGTTTTGTGTGCTTAAATTTGTTGTTTAAATTTATTATGTTTGTTGACATGTTTTACACCCGTGTGTAACATAGGTCTATACCCTAATTACCAATAAATCTTCACATATTAAAGCATGAGAGTATGACAAAAAGAATTCAACTTCTTTGTGTGCTCCATATTTTTATTTAGAGAACTCAATGATGCATTCTAGCAATTTGTGTTGCTACCATAACTGGTTTTTGCAAGTTTTGCACCTTCTGATAATGTCTTCCTGATTAGACAATTGGCAATTACGATATTTTTGTTAATTCGCGTCTAAGAGCTACAAAAATTATAAATGAAAAATTAATGTGTTGCGTTTGATGTGTAAAATTAATAACGTGCAATAAAGGGATTTCTTTAGTCGGAACCAGTAAATTTTAAATTTTGAGATAAGTAAGGTCCTTGGGAAGCAAAAGAAATGACAAACCACGTATCCAAATGAATCTGGAAATTAGGAAGATGCAAAACAATATATATATATATATATATATATTGGAGGGATATTTTGAGAAATTGATGATTTGTATAAACTTTAAGAACTCAATATGTATCACACATTTAATTAAATGAGTATAAAATATGTGGCTAATAATAAATCTGATTAAAAAAATTAATCAGGAGAGAGAATAAAATTTTTTTGATAATTACACACGTTTAAAAGTTAGTTACACATGTATAATAATTCGATTCGGTGTGTAAAATAAGACTGTAATTCTTTTATGTTACTTACACTTACGTATTACACATGTGTAAAAAAAATTGTTACGTTAAGTTCGTTCGAGTTCTTAAAACTTAAAGTGGTTCTCAAAAGAAGTCAATCATATATATATATATATATATATATATATATTACATATAAAACATTTTAAAATGACAAAATGGTAACTGATCATTTTTCGGTGGGACGCCATTAAATTAATTATCCCTTCACCGGTTTTACTGTTTCAGTTGTTCCTCCGGCGACGTTCAATTTCAAGCGGGTTTAATTGATTTCTCCTTCAATAACTTCTCCTCTACCTCTTCATGGTAATCCCCCTATTGAATGGGATCGTCCGGCATATTGAAGACGACAAGTGAAGGGTTGAATTGAAGACAACAATTGACGTAATTGATAGTGTTTTAATTTAATACCTCACCACTGGCGACCTTTCTTACCCCCTCTGGTTATCAATTCAAGGGATTGAACAAACATTAGATTCTTCAATCGGCATTCTCCTCTCTTAATGGGGTCGATTTGCTATTGAATTCTTTTCTCTCAGATTTTGTTTAGGGTTTTGTAGCGCAACAATCTGGGAAGAGTTTACTGCTGCACCTTTTTTGTATATGTTTAACAAACTGATTTAGAGTTTATTTTTTACAAGGGGTTAGTTTTATTTTTCAGGCGAGCAGTGGAGGATGTTGGTTATATCAGGCGGCTTGTAAACACTGGTAGCAAGTAAAAGAGGACATTCATAAATTTTACAGTGAAGGTTTTTGCATTGTTCTTTACACTTACTATAATAATTAAGGAAAGAAGATTATTATTTGTGTTGTTGGATTGGTAAAGAACGAAGACTTCATATTATTATTATTATTTGTCTTTTTAATTTTAATTCAGATCGGGAGGACCAAAACATGGCTGTTTGGCTCGCTCATCAGTGTTTAACTCATTCAAAGCCTCAAAGAAAGACTTGTTCAGGTATTACAACATTCTTTTCTATATTAAAATGATTTGTATTAATGAGGATGATATTATGTCTTTTTTAGGTCGTGCATATCAAGGGAAAGAACCGTCCCAATTGTTTCATTATTTCAGCCTATGGTTGTGTAGAATGTACTGATGTCAAAAATTAAATTTTATACTATACTATAATGTTAATAATGTTAATGGAATGATGAAACACATAGTTTAGATGAAGTAATACTCATTCATATATCTGAACTTCAGCACATAATGTTAATTAAGTAACAGATCGAATATTCAGGGATTACGATCTAAACGTCATTCGACAAGAATTTTTTTTGAAAAAGAGTTCATTTTTTTTTTGCTTTTAGGTTTAGTTTAAAGATGGGTTCGGTTTAGTTTTTTTTTTAGTTTTAGGATTTCGGTTTTTACTATGAGTTCAGTTCGATTTTTTTTTTTGGTGTTTGGTTCGCAATGGGTTCCATTCAGTTTTTAAAATGGGCTCGGTGTGGTTTTTGGTTTTCACAATGGGTTTGGTTTGGTTTTGGTTTTGGTTTTGGCTGGAAACTTTTAGGCTATAAAATGGCCCGAAACAATGAACTCGGGCATGAAATCGTTAGTTTAAATTTTCATGATAACTACCTGTGTGTGTATTGCACAAAAGTTGAACACCATTATAACTACTTAAGGGAGATTACTTATTAAAACTCAAAGTCAAAGAGTAAATTAATTATCATTTGGTTTGGCTGAAAAGTAATTGGGCTCTTCTTTGATATTAAAGTTGTTGAAATATTTATTTTCAAGGCGTAAAAATGCTTCATGGCTTCTTCAGGATTCCAGCCGGACATTAAAACACTTCTAAAGGTTCTGTCTATTAGACACATGGCAAGATTGTTATATTTTTTTAGCTTCATATCATTTTCTTTATTAATTTTAATAAGAATGTTGATGCTTTGTATATCTTTATTACAGATTTGTCAACACCAGCATAACAAACTAACTCCTCATTAGGCTGATTAGACAACACATTACCTTTAAAAGTTATTTCATATAACTTTAACCTCATTGAAATTGAAAATAATAATATTCTAACTGGATTCTTGTTAAACATGCATAGGTTTTTGATTTATGACAAAGAACTGATATGCCTCGATGTGGATAACATCGTTGTGTGGATGAAGGTATTGATGAACTTGCAGAATTTTGTGGAGCTGGAAAAGTTGTTGCTGAGTGAACCACTAGGTGTGCTCAGAATTAAGACACATTTTCTGTTATAGTCTATTAATTTAATTGTCCACATGCAGAGTGATGGGCGGTTCAGTCCTATTTGAGGAAGCATTAGATGACAGACTTGATCTTTTAAAACTCCCTTTTCTTAATAATTCAATACTTTCTATGAAAGCGGCGTCCAAGGTAGGCCTGTTTCTTAACACCTTAGTAACGGTTGACTTTATGTTGCCTTTGTTTTTTTGTTTTGAAGCATAAATCCAAATTATTTGGTAACAAGTTTATGAGTTGAAATGTAAAAACTACTTTAGGATCATTTAGCAGCAAACTTTTTTTACTTGAATTTTGGGCGTGAGTTTGTGTTTTGAGGGAAATAATTCGATTGTTTGTTTGTTTGTTTATGCAAGGAACTGTAAATTGGATCCTTATTCTATCTGAAGTGAAGTTAAATCACCCTCATATAACTGAGACAAGAATTAACTTATTATGGAATGAAGTAGTGAAAAGGTGAGAAATAATGTAATACATATAGAATATTACACAAATTCTTTGCGTATATATGAGTAAAATATAATTTGTTAATTTGACTTTCTTTTGATAATTTCAGATTCTGTCTTCATAGTCTGCCGGTTGGCCCAAGGACGTTCCCCTACGGAAAATTTTCCTTTATCTGCATACAATCTGTGTTGACGAACCAGAATATCAAAAACTACTTGTAAACAAACCGAATGAACGTGAATCAGCATGCACGTGTTTGTTCGTCTGAATGTAATCTAACAAATGACGGAACACGAGCAATTGAATGAAAATGTTTTTCTTGCTTGTGTTCTTTCGTTAATAAAAAAATGTGTTCGTGTTTGTTTTTTTACTTTTCTTGCGGGTGTGAGTAAATTTCTTAGGATTGACTTTGATTGTTTTCTATTAATCCACATGTAATACACGGTCTCAATAGCTAAAACGATAAACTTAACATAAGTTTACACCTTATGTAACATCTCGTTTTCCAGTTTCGGCTAATAAAATAATATTTATCGCTATGAGATGGGCTGTGTTGGGTTAAATAAATGTGGCTAATGGACTGGATTAGTAAGGAAGAAAGAAAGACTATGGGCTTACACCCATGACCCATGACCTATGATCCATAAATATATAAACCATAATCTACCCACTTATGCATTCATTCATTCATTTTACACCACCAAAAACACACACTTAAGATCTCTCTCTATCCCTCTCCCTGGCCGAACCCAAGAAGAAGAACCGATCCCGACCCAAGGTAATGATGTTATGATCTTGTAAAGATTCTAACCCGCTAGATCTAGACACGAAACGATGAACCGACACCCTCAACAGTTAGAGTCTCGAGATCCGGGTGAAATCGGGTATATGCCAATCGAATGACGAGCTTAGTGGTCACCCTAGCTCGGATCCGAATCGATCCGGGCAAAAAACGGTGAAAACGGTGTAAAACACATTTTTCCGGCACGTCGGCACCGGAAACGCGGTGCATGATTATGGAGAATGTCAGGGAATGTTCTGACATTCTCTGCCCTAACCCTAGGCACGTGTAACGAATGAGCGTAGCTCATTCGTTAAGGAAGGAGTAAAGAATGAGCTACATTCGTTAAGACATTCGCAACGCCATTCATTACGAAGAACTAACGAATGAACCCCCATTCGTTGCAAGGTTCATTCGTTAGCTAGATCAAACGAATGAGTCCATCCGCTAAGAAGATCCATTCTCTATGAAAGTTCATTCGTTATAAAGGTCCATTCATGAATATCCATAAGTGGTCATTCGTTAAGAATTAACGAATGAGTCCATTCGTTATGAAGGAACACACTCGTTAAGAAGCAACGAATGAGCCCCATTCGTTAAGGAACTGGATAACAAATGAAGTTCGAACAAATGATATAAAGGTCCCTGGACTTTGAATAAAATAATAAAATAATAATTCTAGTGAGATTTTACTAAAGGATCTTTAATGAAAATAAAAAACTTCCAATTTGACCTGGCAGCTTAACCCCAGCCAGGGGCTCTGCCCCTTGGACCCTGCTAGGGGCTACCGTCCCTAGAACTTTGCTGCCAGGGGCGCTGCCACCCGGACCACCGTTCATTGAGGGTTATAATAAACTGGAAATACGATATGGGTAGTGATATTTGATTGATACGTGTAATTGTTATACAGTTAGCTGTGCCCAATTAAAGAAAGGAGTTACTATTAACTCTGAGAGGAACCGAGTTCAGGTGAGTTTCTAGCCCCATGTCCTTGTTAATTTTTCGGGGTTATGTGCATACTCGATGTGATTAGTTAATTCACTTACCTTAAGTGGTAAGTGTATGCCTTCTATGATTTTATGTATCAATGAATGCTTGACGGTAAGTGAACGATCTTCGGATATTTCATGTACCACCAGGTAATAGTGTGGTATA
Source organism: Bidens hawaiensis (assembly GCF_021521415.1). Taxonomy (NCBI): domain Eukaryota; kingdom Viridiplantae; phylum Streptophyta; class Magnoliopsida; order Asterales; family Asteraceae; genus Bidens; species Bidens hawaiensis. The sequence continues at coordinate 21,742 of NW_027505597.1, forward strand.
TTATTGTTTTACGAATGATGTATGAATAATATATGAAAGTTATGGAAAGATTAAGTGTATGTGTGAAAGCACATAAATTAAATATAAAAAATATAATGTATGGTTGTATGGAGGTATGCTTAAAGGGTTGCAGATCCTAATATTATTTGCGAAGGTTACAAGGTTGCATACCCTAACAATATATGTGAAGGTTACGGGGTTGTTGTGACAACCGCCAAAAATTAGACTAATCTGGTAATTATATTAACCGTAATCGTGTATTAATTAGTAAGGTAAATATAAAGGAATAATATTTTTAGCCAAAGTATCTGATTTTTAGTTAAATTTTAAAATATGGAACCCGAAAAAGTTCAATTTTGTCATGTAGCTGACACTGTACAGATTGACACCGGGTAATATCTCAAAACGGATAAATTCATAAACGTGACAAGATGACCTCGAAAAATAAAATTTTATGTTAGGATATTAGAGATAGTGTATAAACTTAATTTTAGAAGGTTCGAATTGCGAAAATTAGAAAATAAGTAACCGAAAGTCAGTTGAGGACACCGTAAGAGCCCGACATTAAGTTTATCAGAAAATTATGTTTTTAGGCAGACATTGACTGTAATCTAATTTCGCTCAAAGTCTAATAAAAATTATTAGAAACGGAAGTCGTTTGGCTAGATAAATTACGAGATACGTTAAACGTTAATACCTAGTTATTAGCACATGCCATAATTCAAATCACCTCTCCCTCTCCCTCTCCCATCTCTCTAGGCCGCCCACACACACACAACCCAACCCCACCTCCCAAACCCACCAATGAGAAGCTTGCATGTATGTATCAAATGATTACCTAGATTACTTGGATGGACACATACACACTCTACCCCATACAACACATCACCCTATACCTCCCTTTCTCCCTTCATATAACCGGCCACACCACCACCACCATACCATCTCACATTTTCAAATTTTTACACACACAACACTTGATTAGGAAATCTTTGGGTGGAAGTTTAAGCAAATTACAAGAAGTGGGAAGCCAAAGGAAGGATTATAGCCAACCCAAGGTCACATTATCACCTCCATAGGCACCAAATCCGAAACCCAAGGTAACCCACTTCAAAGATTGGTGTATATTAGGTGCTAGTTGATGTTTAAAGCTTGATTTTAGTATGTTTGGTAGTGTACATGCAAGTATAATATGGATATATGCATGTATGTATGTGACCGTGAGTTTGCATAGGAATGTGTAAGATGGGATTTGTTGATTATAGGACTTGTTATGGTTACATTTTAGCTTGTATAGATTGTCCATATGGATGTTATTTGAGTTTGTTTAACAAATGAGTTTAGGTATTGTTCTAATAATGGAAGTAAATGTGTAAATGGTCAAAAGATTGGAAATGGATTATGGGTAAAAACACCCATTAGAACCATGGGTTTTGATTTTGGTATTGGATTGAAGTTGTAAGCTTGTTAAATGGTAAAATGGTTAAAGAAAGAATGATAATTTTGAAAACCCATATACTTGATTACTTGAAAAAGTTGTAAGTATTAATAATAATGGTTTTGAAAGAATCTTGGAAAAGGGTTGACAAAAGTGTAAGGATTTGACTTTGTTGGAAAGTCACTTACACATGCAAGTATTACAAAGTATTACACATGCAAGTATTATCACCTCCATAGGCACCAAATCCGAAACCCAAGGTAACCCACTTCAAAGATTGGTGTATATTAGTTGCTAGTTGATGTTTAAAGCTTGATTTTAGTATGTTTGGTAGTGTACATGCAAGTATAATATGGATATATGCATGTATGTATGTGACCGTGAGTTTGCATAGGAATGTGTAAGATGGGATTTGTTGATTATAGGACTTGTTATGGTTACATTTTAGCTTGTATAGATTGTCCATATGGATGTTACTTGAGTTTGTTTAACAAATGAGTTTAGGTATTGTTCTAATAATGGAAGTAAATGTGTAAATGGTCAAAAGATTGGAAATGGATTATGGGTAAAAACACCCATTAGAACCATGGGTTTTGATTTTGGTATTGGATTGAAGTTGTAAGCTTGTTAAATGGTAAAATGGTTAAAGAAAGAATGATAATTTTGAAAACCCATATACTTGATTACTTGAAAAAGTTGTAAGTATTAATAATAATGGTTTTGAAAGAATCTTGGAAAAGGGTTGACAAAAGTGTAAGGATTTGACTTTGTTGGAAAGTCACTTACACATGCAAGTATTACAAAATTTGATTTTAATCATAAAGCTCATACTTGTTTTATATGGATTGAAAATGACAAACTAAGTGATTGAATGGGACATATGGAAAGGAATGAAATCTACTAGAAGTACTAGGATGCATGAAACATAATAACTTAGATAAACAAGAGTTTGTGTTAAACTTACTAATAAAGGAAACTTTGTAAATTGTACAAGATGTTTTGCAAAATGATTTGATAAGTGAACTTAATCTTGTGTGGATGATTAAAGACTTGTGGTTAGGATTACTTTAGTAAACTCTATTGTAAAGATTGTTAGTATGATAATAGGGTTATTAAAAATTGCTACTTACTAGTAATAGAAACTTTGTTGTTAAAGAAATCAAGAATGCGTTTGTTAAAGGATAATTATGGGATGAAATAAGATGTTACTATGGATTAGTAAGATCTGGAAATTTTGGTACATAAACACCTTGTAGAGATAATGCAATTCGTATGGGAAATCTGAAAGACTTCGGTAAGAAAGCGATTACCGCCTAACCTGAACGAAAAACAGTTACCGATAATCAGAGAACCGGAGAACTCAAACGAAAGTGGAATGGTAACTCAGGAGGACAGTTCAAACGAAATCAATGAGCACGAAGAATGTTTGCAGCAAACGCAAGAGGATCAGGACAAGGATCCATTTGTAACAGGTGTGGAAAGAGTCATTATGGGGAATGTTGGAGATGTCTGAAGTGCAATCGATTTGGACACCAGACTCAGTACTGTTTCAGTAGGGACTCTCATTCCGGTTCAGGAAGCCGAACTTTTGAATGTTTCGAATGCGGTGTCATCGGGCATTTCAGAAATGATTGCCCCAAACTCAAGGTACAAAATGCTAAGAGCAAGGCATTCGAGATGAACGCGAAAAAGGCCCGGAAAGACTCATCCGTAGTCACCGGTACGTTTCTCGTTAATAATCATTATGCTTATGTACTATTTGATACTGGAGCAGATTTAAGCTTTGTTTCTGACCAATTTGAACCCCTTCTCGGTATTGAACCAAGCAAGTTAGACAATAATTACTCAATAGAATTAGCCAATGGGAAGCTAATTGAAACCAGTAAAATTGTCCGAAACTGCAATATTCTGTTAGAAAACCTTAGGTTTCCAATCGATCTTTTACCCGTAGAGTTAGGCAGTTTTGATATAGTAGTAGGAATGGATTGGTTATCCAAAAATGGTGCTGAAATCATATGCTCCGAAAAGCTAGTTCGTTTACCAACCCCAACCGGTCATTTTCTGAGCATTCGAGGTGACCAGAGTAACACCGAGTTAAAACTCTCTAGTATCACAAAAACTCGCAAAATGTTAAGGAAAGGATGTCCCGCTTTTCTTGTCAATGTAGTCGATACAAAGGCTAAAGAGCGAAAGATAGAGGATATTCCTGTAGTACGGGATTTTCCAGAAGTTTTCCCTGAAGACTTGCCTGGATTACCTCCTCAGCGTCAAGTCGAATTCAGAATCGATCTGGTTCAAGATGCTGCTCCGATAGCTCGATCTCCGTACAGATTAGCACCATCGGAAATGCAGGAGTTATCTAATCAGCTCCAGGAATTACTAGACAAAGGATTCATAAGACCAAGTTTCTCACCTTGGGGAGCTCCAGTCTTATTTGTGAAAAAGAAGGACGGTTCTTTTCGAATGTGTATCGATTACAGACAACTGAACAAACTTACTATTAAGAATCGGTACCCACTACCGAGAATTGATGATTTGTTTGATCAGTTGCAAGGATCAAGCTATTACTCAAAAATCGACTTGCGGTCCGGGTATCATCAGTTACGTGTTGCAGAAGAGGATGTTCCTAAAACCGCTTTAAGAACTCGTTATGGCCATTATGAATTCCTAGTCATGCCTTTTGGCCTAACGAATGCACCGGCTGTGTTCATGGATCTTATGAACAGAGTTTGTAAGCCATACTTGGATAAATTCGTGATAGTATTCGTCGATGACATACTTATCTACTCACGAACCAAGAAAGAACATGAACAACACTTAAAACTGATTCTAGAATTGCTAAAAGAAGAGAAGTTATATGCCAATTTTCCAAGTGCGATTTCTGGCTTCGAGAAATTCACTTTTTAGGGCATGTAATCAATGAGAATGGTATCCTAGTTGATCCAACAAAAATTGAAGCAATTCAGAATTGGGAGACACCAAGATCACCCACTGAAGTGCGACAATTTTTAGGATTAGCTGGCTACTATCGTAGATTCATTGAAAATTTTTCTTCTATAGCTCAACCCTTAACCCAATTAACCCAAAAAGACAAGAAATATGAGTGGACAGAAAAACAAGAAGGAGCCTTCCAATTGCTTAAACAAAAGTTGTGTAGTGCACCAATCTTATCCTTACCAGAAGGTACTAATGGATTTGTAGTATATTGTGATGCGTCTCGCTTAGGTCTTGGCTGTGTGCTTATGCAACAAGACAAGGTGATAGCATACGCGTCCAGACAACTTAAGGTGCATGAAAAGAACTACGCGACGCACGATTTGGAATTGGGAGCTGTTGTGTTTGCTCTTAAAATTTGGAGGCATTATCTGTATGGAACCAAATGTACAATATTTACTGATCACAAGAGTCTCCAGCATATCTTTGATCAGAAAGAGCTAAATATGAGGCAACGTCGATGGGTAGAATTACTCAATGATTACGACTGTGAGATTCGTTACCACAAGGGAAAAGCGAATGTTGTGGCTGATGCGTTGAGTCGAAAGGAAAGAGAAAAGCCTCTGCGCGTTCGTGCATTAGGATTGACGATTCAAACGAGTCTTACTACTCGAATTCGTGATGCACAGCGTGAAGCTTTGAAACCGCAAAATGTAAGGTTTGAGAAATTGCGAGGACTTGAAAATGAATTTGTCACAAAGTCTGATGGAACACTATATCTACTTGATCGAGTTTGGGTACCACTCTATGGAAATCTGCGTAATCTTGTTCTAGACGAAGCGCATAAGTCTGGATATTCGATCCACCCAGGATCAACCAAGATGTATAAAGATCTCCAAGAACATTATTGGTGGCCTAACTTGAAAAGAGATATAGCTGTGTATGTCAGCAAGTGCCTGACATGTCCAAAGTGAAATCTGAACATAGAAGACCGCCTGGTCTACTGCAACAACCAGAGACCCCTCAGTGGAAATGGGATATTATTACCATGGACTTCATAACCAAACTGCCAGTTACGCCGCGAGGTTATAATACAATTTGGGTAATTGTGGATAGATTAACTAAATCCGCTCATTTTATACCCATTAGAGAAAAAGACAGAATGGAGAAGTTAACTCAGCTGTATCTGAAAGAGATCGTAGCCAAACATGGAATACCGGTCTCAATCATTTCTGATAGAGATGGTCGATTTGTTTCTCGTTTTTGGCAATCTCTTCACGAATCCCTAGGAACTCGCTTAGATATAAGCACCGCCTATCACCCCCAGACAGACGGTCAAAGCGAGAGAACTATCCAAACATTGGAAGACATGCTGCGAGCCTGTATCATTGACTTCGGAAGTAGTTGGGATACTTATCTGCATTTAGCTGAATTCTCCTATAATAACAGCTACCACTCCAGTATTAAGGCTGCACCGTTTGAAGCCTTTTACGGAAGAAAATGTCGATCTCCCCTTTGTTGGGCAGAAGTCGGAGAAAAGCAACTTACAGGTCCTGAAATTGTCCAAGAGACCACCGACAGAGTCTTTCAAATCAAGGATAGGTTAAAAGCTGCAGCCGACAGACAGAAAAGTTATGCGGATAATCGCAGGAGACCGTTGGAATTCCAGATAGGAGACCAAGTGTTACTAAAGGTATCACCTTGGAAAGGCGTAGTCAGATTTGGTAAAAGAGGAAAACTTAGTCCACGATACGTTGGACCGTTCAAAATTACCAAACGAGTAGGGTCGGTAGCCTATCGACTCGACCTACCTTCAGAACTCAGTGGAATACACGACGTGTTTCACATATCCAATCTGAAGAAATGTCTATCTGACGAATCGCTGATTGTTCCTATCGAAGACATAAGGGTTGATGATAAGCTTCGATTTATAGAAGAACCTGTTGAAGTCATGGACTGGAAAATCCAGAAGCTAAGACGTAACAGGATTAAGCTTGTCAAGGTTCGCTGGAATTCAAGACTTGGTCCAGAGTTCACGTGGGAACGTCAGGATCAAATGAAAGCGAAATATCCTCACCTCTTCCCAGAAGAAACCGAAACCAGCACTACATCCTAAATTTCGAGACGAAATTTCTAAAAGGATGGGAGAATGTGACAACCGCCAAAAATTAGACTAATCTGGTAATTATATTAACCGTAATCGTGTATTAATTAGTAAGGTAAATATATATGAATAATATTTTTAGCCAAAGTATCTGATTTTAGTTAAATTTTAAAATATGGAACCCGAAAAAGTTCAATTTTGTCATGTGGCTGACACTGTACAGATTGACACCGGGTAATATCTCAAAACGGATAAATTCATAAACGTGACAAGATGACCTCGAAAAATAAAATTTTATGTTAGGATATTAGAGATAGTGTATAAACTTATTTTAGAAGGTTCGAATTGCGAAAATTAGAAAATAAGTAACAGAAAGTCAGTAGAGGACACCGTAAGAGCCCGACATTAAGTTTATCAGAAAATTATGTTTTTAGGCAGACATTGACTGTAATCTAATTTCGCTCAAAGTCTGATAAAAATTATTAGAAACGGAAGTCGTTTGGCTAGATAAATTACGAGATACGTTAAACGTTAATACCTAGTTATTAGCACATGCCATAATTCTAATCACCTCTCCCTCTCCCTCTCCCATCTCTCTCGGCCGCCCACACACACACAACCCAACCCCACCTCCCAAACCCACCAATGAGAAGCTTGCATGTATGTATCAAATGATTACCTAGATTACTTGGATGGACACATACACACTCTACCCCATACAACACATCACCCTATACCTGCATTTCTCCCTTCAAATAACCGGCCACACCACCACCACCATACCATCTCACATTTTCAAATTTTTACACACACAACACTTGATTAGGAAATCTTTGGGTGGAAGTTTAAGCAAATTACAAGAAGTAGGAAGCCAAAGGAAAGATTATAGCCAACCCAAGGTCACATTATCACCTCCATAGGCACCAAATCCGAAACCCAAGGTAACCCACTTCAAAGATTGGTGTATATTAGTTGCTAGTTGATGTTTAAAGCTTGATTTTAGTATGTTTGGTAGTGTACATGCAAGTATAATATGGATATATGCATGTATGTATGTGACCGTGAGTTTGCATAGGAATTTGTAAGATGGGATTTGTTGATTATAGGACTTGTTATGGTTACATTTTAGCTTGAATAGATTGTCCATATGGATGTTACTTGAGTTTGTTTAACAAATGAGTTTAGGTATTGTTCTAGTAATGTAAGTAAATGTGTAAATGGTCAAAAGATTGGAAATGGATTATGGGTAAAAACACCCATTAGAACCATGGGTTTTGATTTTGGTATTGGATTGAAGTTGTAAGCTTGTTAAATGGTAAAATGGTTAAAGAAAGAATGATAATTTTGAAAACCCATATACTTGATTACTTGAAAAAGTTGTAAGTATTAATAATAATGGTTTTGAAAGAATCTTGGAAAAGGGTTGACAAAAGTGTAAGGATTTGACTTTGTTGGAAAGTCACTTACACATGCAAGTATTACAAAATTTGATTTTAATCATAAAGCTCATACTTGTTTTATATGGATTGAAAATGACAAACTAAGTGATTGAATGGGACATATGGAAAGGAATGAAATCTACTAGAAGTACTAGGATGCATGAAACATAATAACTTAGATAAACAAGAGTTTGTGTTAAACTTACTAATAAAGGAAACTTTGTAAATTGTACAAGATGTTTTGCAAAATGATTTGATAAGTGAACTTAATCTTGTGTGGATGATTAAAGACTTGTGGTTAGGATTACTTTAGTAAACTCTATTGTAAAGATTGTTAGTATGATAATAGGGTTATTAAAAATTGCTACTTACTAGTAATAGAAACTTTGTTGTTAAAGAAATCAAGAATGTGTTTGTTAAAGGATAATTATGGGATGAAATAAGATGTTACTATGGATTAGTAAGATCTGGAAATTTTGGTACATAAACACCTTGTAGAGATTGAAGAAATAACATGTATATTGTATAGTTGAAAACTTAAGCTAAGGCTTGAACATGTGTAGTTAAAAATTTGTTTTATGTGCATACTTGGTGCTAGATGATCAAACATGTATATGATGATATATTATTTGTTATTATGTGTATATTTGCTGTACCAAATGGTTTGGTTTTGACATTGTGACTTAAATAGCTTGTCGGTGACTTTAACGATCGGAAAGTTCGACTTTTAAGGTGAACCGACATGAGTTTTTGGAACCGAATTAAAACAGCTCCTAAAGTCATAATATTTTTATATTTAACATAAGTTAAAATATAAGAAAAGTCAAGAATAGCAAAACTTAAACCAACACAGTTCGTGTCGCGAAAACCGACACGAAAACGTTAAAAATTGGCATTTTTAAGAAATTGGCAATAAAATAAAAACCAAAACATTTTTATTGAAAAACCAATAAAACTTGACTAAAAACCATATAAAAAGTGTTTTAGATAATTTAAAACTAAAAGATTCGTAAAAAGGACAACCGGTTCGTTTTTAAACTCAAAACCGACGAAACCGGCAAAACCGACAAAACCGATTATAATAGAGTCAAAATTTTAAATAAAATGATAACTTGAATTTTTCCAAAACACTCCAGCAACTAAAGGTAATAAATTTTATAAATTTTAATAATTAAATTAAATTATTAAATAAAACAATTATTAGTTGATTATTACTTGTTTATATTTTTAAGTATAGAATTATAAGGTTATAAGTAGTAAACTTTATGTGTTATATGCTTGTGTGGATTTTTAGAATAAGAATATATATATTTTAGTCAAACCTAAAATTAACAAACGTGTACTAATATAGGAACAAGCATTTTTTCGAAACCCCGAAATCAAAGGTGAGTTCTTCCTCCGAAAAGCATATTGTATATCTATATTCGTTTTTATATATATATGTTTTAAAAACGCATTATACTACAAATTGTCGTTATTGTGGGATGAATCAATTTGGTTAAATAACTGTTAACCGAGTGAGGGCACAGAAATGTTGGTAGATCTATCGGGGTGACGCTCCCCACTTCCATTCGCGTTGGGTTAAAAGTGGGAATATTTGAGTCTTGTACGTTTCGAGTTATCAAATTGGTAGTCATACACGCGTTGTATTCGTAGCTAGTCTACAACTAACGCTTTTTGTGCTTAAAGGTAAAATGCGGGTTTCGTTATTGTGTGTACCGTGTTTGATCGGTCTTTAATTGGGAGTATAATGGCCGTACACCATTATATTCATGTGTTGTTTATATATAAATTGGTTATATTTATATAATAAGTTTTTCTTCTCAGGAATAACTCACCAACATTCGTGTTGACCCAAATATTGTTTAAATATGCTTTGCAGGAAAGTGAAGGTTTCGAGGTGGCACGGAAATGAGAGCGTGGGGTGTTTGAACAAAAGTGATGTGTTGTAAACCGTGCATCAGCACGTGTAATAAACTCTGATGTTGTAAATATTTCTTATAATAAAAGATGATGCTTTTATTATTAAATGGTTATTATTGTTGACTATCGGCGTCTGTCATAACCCGACGAATTAAAGTTAAGACTTCCGCTGTGTTAAGTTAAGGTTTTCGGGGTGTGACAGTTGTAGACCCTAATAATATCTGCAGAGGTTACATGGTTGCATACCCTAATAATATATGCGAAGGTTACAGGGTTGCAGACCCTAATAATATATGCGAAGGCTATAAGGCGAAATGCTCTTAAAAACGTTGAGATAATTATGTATGTATAAGTAAGATAAAACAAGAAAGTATGAAAGTATGAAAGAAAGAAAGGAGGCACATACGTATAAATGAAAGAAATGTAACAGGCTAAGTACATAAAATGTATCTTCGGATACGTATGTATGAAGTATGTGAATGTATTGTATGTTGCCTGATTAACTAGAACTCACTCAGCGTAGCTGACTTTTAGTATGCACGCAGGTAAATAAACTGAGACAACTGGCTTGAGGGGGACAAATGGCATGATCTGCAGAGGCTGGCATCTGAAGATTTGTCACGATTTTGAACTATATTTTATGTAATGTTTTTAGAAAACAAGTTATGAACGTTTGTAATGTATGGTTGAATTTTATTATTATTCCGCGAAAGTTTTAATTCACTCTGATATTTAAAACTGTGTTTATGAGTAAATCCAATGTCCAAGTAGGGCACTGGGACCGGGGCCTTACAACTGAACTATATTAACTTGAGAAGCTATATTTATTTTAATGGTTTGTTTTTCAAAAAGTGTAAACTTGTTTTGGGTCAAAACGTGTTCTGACATAAATAGATTTGGGTAAACTATTTGAGGTAATTTGAGCTTTTCACCTGTATTGCATAAGTTCTTAAAAGTTTTTTCTTTTAAAAAAATATTGTTAAATGGGTCGCGTGGACACGAACCCGCTAATCATTTCATAAAACTTATCCCGAACACGATATTCATATCATTCAATGTTGACTTTGTGAAGGTCAATCATGTTTTCGGGATAATTATGACTATTTTGGTGAAAGTTATTTTTTAGTGTGGTTAACCAAGTTTGGGTTAATGTTGGTGAACAACCTTATGTGTAATTCATATTTGGTGCTAATTCTGACCAAGTTTGGGTCAACCTTCACAAGTCAATTTTGAGGGAGCTCTGAGCTTTTTTAACAACCGTCAAACCTGTTTAGCCCATTTTTAGCTAATTTCTTGATTTGCATGTTCGGACCTCAAGAGATAGAAACATAATTGCGCACGATATGTGGGTTGCTGCGCAGAAGGGCGCAAGGATCGCAGAATCAAAGTTTCCACCAACATCACTTAATGTTGAAGTTTAATTACACGGTTGCCCCTGTTGCAATGATAAAAGAGGGTTTTGGTGATGATGCTTGGATTTATTGTTAAGTTAAACAAAAGGTTTGACTTTAAACATATACTAATAAGACTTTATTTTGAAAAAATATTTTTTGAAATGTTAGGGGTTTTTAATTAAAATATGATGAAAATAAAGTGTAAATATTCGTAGATGAGTATAATGTTCTAGGTTGTGTATAATTTGGATTAAATTGTATAATTTGTAGAAGATGATCCTATACTTTTTTGTTTACCAGTATTGTTTTTATCAGTTTATTGCATTTTCAAAACTGCGCACATGAAATAGTTATCTTTAAAAGGTTTTGATAGGCATTTTGAATAGGAAATGTCAAACAACTTATATTGTGGTTTTACTCTTTTACGATAATTGGATCATAGACTATAGATCAATTTTGTAGTTTATAAATAAAGTGTAAAAATACAACACGGTTATATATAATAAAAGTCTTAATAGAAAACTCCATTATAGAACAAGGTTTGTAAACTGTCATAGTTCTAAAAGAAGTATGATGGGATGAAGATATAGTGGGGACAAGCTAGTATAAACGTGTTAAACTAACTTGTGCAGATTGCAAAGGTTTGGATTGTTATGGTACCAACCGAATCATTGATGTATTCCTGCCGCAACGCGCGGTCACGTTTACTAGTTATATTATTATGCAATTTATTCTGCAATCAATCAATTCAGCCATAACTACGACCATTTAATGCTTTTAATCCGACAACCTTTCCTCTCCCCCTTTTATTGATTTGCTCTTCTTTTATTCTTGTGACTACAACATTCAATTATTTGAATTGAAGACACGACTGTAGATATGCATCATCGTTTCCATATATATATATATATATATATTCGTCACTTAACCTCCACCGTTTCTCTCCCTCTCACCTATACTTCATATGTGGTACCGCAAGCAAACGTCCCATGTCTCCACTCGACTACCCACAGTGGTGTATGGTACCGTCAATTAAGCCCTCAGCTTCTTCACCTCGCACTTTGAGAACGAACTGTTGTCCCAAGCTGGATGAAGCTTTCATCTCTATACATCATATTCATGTCATTTCCGGTAAGCATTTGGTCTTGTCGAATTTGATGAATTTTTGGTCAATTTTATTTTTCATGTACATTTTTAAGGCCCCGGTCCCGGTGCCCTACTTGGGTGTTGGATTTACTCATAAACACAGTTTTAAATATAAGAGTTAATTAAAACTTTCACGGAATATAAAACTTTCAATAAACATTACACATCATTTCATAAACATGTCTTAAACAAACATCTTTCTCTTCCATATTAAAACATCATTAATAAATTCTTCATAAGTCTTCGGATGCTAGCTTCATATTCTTCTGCCACGTGCCCTGCTCAAGCTAGCTTCCTCATCCTACTCACCTGCGTGCATACTAAAAGTCAGCTACGATGAGTAAGTTCTAGTTAGTCATACAATACATGCACTACCTTACTTATGTGTATCCGAAGACACATATTTCTTTTTTACCCATCATTCATTCATATATATACATACTTTCATACCTTTTTTCTTTAATATTTATACTTATACATTTTAAAGAGCATTACGCCCTACTTTCCTCGAGTATTATTAGGGCCCGGTTCCCTCTTTCCTCGAGTAATATTATGGCCCGGTTCCCTCTTGCCTAGAATATTATTGGGGTTCGGTTCCCTCTTGCCTCGAATATTAATAGGGTTCGGTTTCCTCTTGCCTCGAAAATTATTAGGTTATGGTTCCCTCTTTTATCATACAACCATATCTTACCTTTCCTTGGCTTTATAAGTATAAACCTCATTCATACTTTCAATATTTACAATAGCATACATATACCTGTCATACATACTTTCCTTTACATACTCATTCCTGACTTACAACACATTATTCTCAATAACAGTACGTGCAATATCCGAAGATCGTTCACATACTGACAAGCATTCATTCATATCATAATTATAGCTATCACAACAATCATTATAGCATAAACTTACCATTTAAGGTAAGTGTATTAACATTCACATTAAGTATGCACACAGCCCCGAAAACATAATAAGGAATGGGGCTAGAAACTCACATGTCTCCTTTTTCTTTCTGAGTTAATAGTGATTCCCTTCTTTAACTGCGCTCGGCTAACTGTATATCAATTATATGCATTAATTAACTAAGCCTAAACACATTATTTAAGTTTCACCAGGAACTATTAAGTCTGGTTTATTCTAATCAAATTCTCAATTCTATTCGAAGGGCACTTGTATTTGAATAGACTTGTATTATAGACTTGTATTCGAATAGACTTGTATTCAAATAGTCTTGTATTCAAACAAACTTGTATTCGAACATACTTGTATTCGAATTAGAACTTGTATTCGAATAGAACTTTTATGCGATTGGAACTTGTATTCGAATAGAACTTATATTCAAATGAAGCTTGTAGTGGAATGGAACTTGTATTCGAATAGAACTTGAATTCGAATGGAGTGATCAAATAGAATTGTGTGCAAGGGAATTGTATACGATTGAAATTGTATTCGAATAGGATGGTATTCTCCTTTCCTTTCTTCCTTTCTTTCTTTCCTTTCTAATCGAACCTGGTATGCTTGTATTCGAATGCCAGCCCCATTCATTAAGGGTTATAATAATCTGGAAATACGATATGGCTAGTGATAGTTGATTGATACGTGTAATTGTTATACAGTTATTCGTGCCCAGTTAAAGAAAGGAGTTACCATTAACTCTGAGAGGAACCGAGTTCAGGTGAGTTTCTAGCCCCATGTACTTGTTATATTTTTGGGGTTGTATGCATACTCGATGTGATTAGTTAATTAACTTACCTTAAGTGGTAAGTGTATGCCTTCTATGGTTTTATGTATGAATGAATGCATGGAGGTACGTGAAAGATCTTCGGATATTTCATTTACCTCCAGGTAATAGTGTGGTATATTATTGTTTTACGAATGATGTATGAATGATATATGAAAGTTATGGAAAGATTAAGTGTATGTGTTTAGCACATAAATTTAAATATAAAAAAAATTAATGTATGGTTGTATGGAGGTATGCTTAAAGGGTTGCAGACCCTAATAATATCTGCGAAGGTTACAGGGTTGCATACCCTAACAATATATGCGAAGGTTACATGGTTGCAGACCCTAATAATATCTGCGAAGGTTACAGGGTTGCATACCCTAATAATATATGCAAAGGTTACAGGGTTGCAGGCCCTAATAATATCTGCAAAGGCTATAGGGCGAAATGCTCTTTAAAACATAGAGATAATTATGTATGTATTAGTAAGATAAAACAAGAAAGTATGAAAGTATGAAAGAAAGAAAGGAGGCACATACGTATGAATGAAAGAAATGTAACAGGCTAAGTACGTTAAATGTATCTTCGGATACGTATATATGAAGTATGTGAATGTATTGTATGCTTCCTGATTAACTAGAACTCACTCAGCGTAGCTGACTTTTAGTATACACGTGGGTGAATAGACTGAGACATTTGGCTTGATGGGGACACATGGCATGATCTGAAGAGGCTGGCACCTAAAGATTTGTCATGATGTTGATACTATATTTTATGTAATGTTTTTAGAAGACAAGTTATGAATGTTTGTAATGTATGGTTGAATTTTATTTGGAATATTGGATTTTAATAATATCTATTAAATGATATTGGCCGATAATAATCCTTATTCGTTTTATCGTCACTAGCGGTCCCATATTCAAAAAATTTTGCCCCCAATGGTTCCCTGTTAAAAATGACTTAGCGACATTATAGTTTTTTCTGAATTTCAAACCAATTTTTTAGGGCTTTTGATCCTTAGGCCGAGTCGATTGGTGTAAAACTTAGTTTGAAATAGTGCTTCAAAATGACGAAACAATGCTTCAATTCGGGTGTGTGAACTTACAATTAACCAAAATCAAGTCTTTTGGATCATTGTTTCGAGATAAGTTTTACACCAATAGACTCGTATCCTCCTAACGATCAAAAGTCCTAAAACATTGGTTTGAAATTCAGAAAAAACTATAACGTCGTTAAGTCATTTTTAACGGGGGACCATTGGGGGCCAACTTTTTTGAATTTGGGACCGCCACCAGCGATAAAACGAATAGGGATTATTATTGGCCAATACCATTTAATAGGGATTATTAAAATCCAATATTCCATTTTATTATTATTCCGCGAAAGTTTTAATTCACTCTGATATTTAAAACTGTGTTTATGAGTAAACCCAGCGTCCAAGTAGGGCACTTGGATCGGGGCCTTACAACTGAACTAGATTAACTTGAGAAGCCATATTTTTTAATGGTTCGTTTTTCAAAAAGTGTCAGCTTGTTTTGGGTCAAAACGTGTTCTGACATAAATGGATTTGGGGAAACTATTTGAGGTAATTTGAGCTTTTCACCTATATTTCATACGTTCTTAAAAGTTTTTTCTTTTAAAAAAAATATTGTTAAATGGGTCGTGTGGACACGAACCCACTAATCATATCATAAAACTTACCCGAACACGATATTCATACCATACAATGTTGACTTTGTGAAGGTCAATCATGTTTTCTGGATAATTATGACTATTTTGGTGAAATATATTTTTTAGTGTGGTTAACCAAGTTTGGGTCAAAGTTGGTGAACAACCCTATGTGTAATTCATATTTGGTTCTAATTCTAGCCAAGTTTGGGCCAACCTTCACAAGTCATTTTTGAGCGAGCGCTGAGCTTTTTTAAACAACCGTCAAACCTGTTTAGCCCATTTTTAGCTAATTGCTTGATTTTGGATGTTCGGACCCCAAGAAAGTAGAAACATAACTGCGCATGATATGTGGGTTGCTGCACAGAAGGGCCAAAGGATCGCAGAATCAAAGTTTCCATCAACATCACTTAATGTTGAAGTTTAATTACATGGTTGCCCCTGTTGCAATGATAAAAGAGGGTTTTGATGATGATGCTTGGATTGTTAAGTAACACAAAAGGTTTGACTTTAAACATATACTAATAAGACTTTATTATGAAAAATATTTTTTGAAATGTTAGGGGTTTTTAATTAAAATATGATGAAAATAAAGTGTAAATATTCGTAGATGAGTATAATGTTCTAGGTTGTGTATAATCTGGATTAAATTGTATAATTTGTAGAAGATGATCCTATACTTTTTTGTTTACCAGTATTGTTTTTATCAGTTTATTGTGTTTTCAAAATTGCGCACATGAAATAGTTATCTTTAAAAGGTATTGATAGGCATTTTGAATAGGAAATGTCAAACAACTTATATTGTGGTTTTACTCTTTTATGATAATTGGATCGTAGACTATAGATGAATTTTGTAGTTTATGAATAAAGTATAAAAATAAAACACGGCTATATATAATAAAAGTCATAATAGAAAACTCCATTATAGAACAAGGTTTGTAAATTGTCATAGTTCTAAAAGAAGTATGACGGGTTGAAGATATAGTGGGGACAAGCTGGTATAAACGTGTTAAACTAACTTGTGCATATTGGCAAAGGTTTGGATTGTTATGGTACCAACCGAATCAACGATGTATTCCTGCCGCAACGCGCGGTCACGTTTACTAGTTATATTATTGTGCAATTAATTCTCCATTATCAATTCATCCATAACTAAGAACATTAAATGCTTTTAATCCGACAACCTTTCATCTCCCCTTTTATTGATCTGCTCTTCTTTTTTTCTTGTGATTATAACATTCAATGATTTGAATTGAAGACACGACTTTAGATATACATCATCGTCTCGCTATATATATATATATATATTCGTCTCGCTACTTGGGTGTTGGATTTACTCATAAACGCAGTTCTAAATATCATAGTTAATTAAAACTTTCACGGAATATAAAACTTTCAATAAACATTATACATCATTTCATAAACATGTCTTAAACAAACATCTTTTCTCTTTCATATTAAAACATCATTCATAAATTCTTCATAAGTCTTCGGATGCTAGCTTCTTATTCTTTTGCAACGTACCCTCCTCAAGTTAGCCGCCTCATCCTACTCACCTGCGTGCATACTAAAAGTCAGCTACGTTGAGTGACTTCTAGTTAATCATACAATACATTCACTACCTTACTTATGTTTATCCGAAGACACATATTTCTTTCCTTACCCATCATTCATTCATATATGTACATACTTTCATACCTTCTTTCTTTAATATTCATACTTATACGTTTTAAAGTGCATTACGCCCTACTTTCTTCGAGTATTATTAGGGCTCGGTTCCCTCTTTCCTCGAGTACTATTAGGGCCCGGTTCCCTCTTGCCTCAAATATTATTAGGGTTCGGTTCCCTCTTGCCTCGAATATTATTAGGTTCCGGTTCCCACTTGTACCATATAACCATATCTTACCTTTCCTTGTCTTTATAAGTATAAACCTCATTCATACTTTCAATATTTACAATAGCATACATATACCATTCATACATACTTTCCTTTACATATTCATTCCTTACTTAGAACATATTATTCTCTTTGACAGTACGTGCAATATTCGAAGATCGTTCACGTACCGACAAGCATTCATTCATATCATAATTATAGCTATCACAACAATCATTATAGCATACACTTACCATTTAAAGTAAGTGTATTAACATTCACATTGAGTATGCACACAACCCAGAAAACATAACAAGGAATAGGGCTAGAAACTCACCTGTCTCCTTTTTCTTTTTGAGTTGATAATGATTCCTTTCTTTAACTGGGCTCGGCTATATGTATATCAATTATATGTATTAATTAACTAACCCTCAACACATTATTTAAGTATCACCAGGAACTATTAAGTCTGGTTTAATCTAATCAAATTCTCAGTTCCATTCAAAGGGCACTTGTATTTGAATAGACTTGTATTATAGACTTGTATTCGAATAGACTTGTATTCGAACAGACTTGTATTCTATTCAGAACTTGTATTCGAACATACTTGTATTCGAATAAAACTTGTATGCGATTGGAACTTGTATTCGAATAGAACTTGTATTCAAATGAAGTTTATCGTCAAATGGAACTTGTATTTGAATAGAACTTGTATTCGAATGGAGTATTCTAATAGAATTGTGTTCTAGGGTATTGTATTGGATTGAAATTGTATTCGAACAAGAATGTATTCGAATAGGATGGTATTCTCCATTTCTTTCTTTGCTTTCTTTTTTTACATGGAATGCTTGTATTCGAATGTCAGCCCCATTCGAATACACCCACATTCGAATACACCCACTGTGATCTTGTATTCGAATGGTAGCCCCATTCGAATATACCCACTGTAGGTTGTCCATACCATTATTATCATTATCACTATAAATATATTAATACCCAATCTCCTATCATAGTATAATATCACCTTTTAAGCATTTCCACTTCCATTTTCGACTAAGATCTAGTCCGTTTCTCCATAAAGCTTGAACCTTTATTGGTTTTAACATATTTAAGCTAGATCTAGGGTTTCTAAGTCAACCTTATTTACTAGCGAGTTCATTAAGTCCACTTTTAACATCAAGTTTACATTTTTATAATGTAACAATACCCGATTTGCTCTAGTACCAAGTCTTAAGGCAACCGTTCATAAAAATATAATCTTTATGTGTAAAGAACGTAACTTTTTCACGCTTATGAGCTACAGATAGGCTTCAACATACACTATGGTCTTACTCTCGCTTGTATAGCCGAGGTCTAAGAGAATCTAGGCTCGATTCTCGGATTCTTGACTCACGGTCGTAAGGAGGTTTATGCTTGAGAGTGTTTGAGTGTGTAGGAGGCTAGGAGATAAGAATGAGGGTTTTAGGGTTTTAAGGAGGTTTAAGGAGTATTTATTCTCCTTTAAGCCCATGGACCTAAGGTCCATCACCATCCCTTATTCCATCATTTTATTAATCAAGTCCACACTCTATTATTTTATTTAACATGATTAAATATTAACACACTTTTAAACAAACGCATTTCATTTTATGTAATATTATCAAAAGTAGGATGTTACATATGTTTTTGCCTTACTTTCCCCGAAATCACTATGGGTTACGATATATTGGTTCAGTTACATAAATTTGGTTCTTTTGAGCCATCAAATAGTTATTTTGGTTAGCCTTTTGTATTGTTTTCATTTAACCTTTGTGTGAAGTTAATTTTGGATTATAAATTTATGATTAATAATTTTTTTGGTTAATTTGCAGAAGTTCAAAGATAAATTTGTGGAGCCATTAGCTATTTTCTTACGTATTTTAATAATTTTGTTTATTTCTTATTCAAGGTGTAAATTGTATTTTTTTTCATGTATATATCTATTCAAGACTGCAGCTTTAAGCTCCACCTATTCACTTTGCAGTCATTTTAGGTCTTGGCTGAGTCACTTTAACTCTTTGATGAATTCTTGACGATTTTGGTCATACAAGAAATGAGTCATGCCATGAGTCACTTTAACTCTTTGATGAATTCTTGACGCTTTTGGTCATACAAGAAATGAGTCACGACATGAATGTAAAATTTTAAGACATGTTGGGTTGCTTAACAGGTCACAATACGCATAATTTGTGTAATGGGCATGTTGAAACTCATATGTTCTAAGTCAACATGTCCACCTGTGATTTTAGTAAGACAGGTACCTTCTATTTTGTTCTTAAGATAGTTTTAGTGTTTTAAGAATTAGGAGACTGTTTCATGTAATTCATTAACGTGTCAAAGTTAACGCATATTAAAAAAACATGTCTATCAATATATATGAAAATCTTATTATCTTAGATTCTAGGAAAGAGTAGATTTGTGGAAATAGTTTGTATTCCAAATACAAATACACCTCAAGTTGGGTTGCAACCACATGTTCTTGTAACATTTCTTTTTTTTTTTTCGTTTTGTAATCGTGACCCGATCCAATCCATACCCGGGTTCGTATTCGGAAAATTTTTAATAAAATCTCATTTTGTTTAAGTTTTAATCTTTATTTATGTGTATTATATATTCTTATATATATATATGTGTGTGTGTGTGAGAGAGAGAGAGAGAGAGAGAGAGATT
The DNA here is from genome assembly GCF_021521415.1 of Bidens hawaiensis. NCBI lineage: Eukaryota > Viridiplantae > Streptophyta > Magnoliopsida > Asterales > Asteraceae > Bidens > Bidens hawaiensis. The sequence goes on from NW_027505597.1 coordinate 42,081, forward strand.
AATATGCAAAAAAGACCATAAACTATCTTATTAACCACTCTTGCACCCACCACCGTAGAACAGGGACCAGATTGCAAATAATAACCAAAATTTATTTCCCTCCTCTCTCTCCCTCTCACCGATGGCCATAGCCCCCATCCCCCATTTCTTGAGCCGTAATTTACAGGCTAAATCACGTAATTGATTCTGTAAACCTTTTGCTAACCCAAATCGCGTCCACCGATGTTTTTAATTATATAATGTATTACAAATTGACAGCGAATTTCATAAATATAGACCCGCAGCTCTTTTGACGTTGTAAAACTATTAATACCCAACCTCGTTTCAATTAAACTTGCACACACATCCCTCATAGCATCATGAAACAAAGCCCTAACTCAATTTTTACATTCAAAACCGTCAAATACCCGTTTAAGATCAAAACAGAGCCGCGCCTTCTTGTTCTTCGTTCCCCGTTAATTCGTCACCATAACAGGTAATTAAATAGTGCTTCATGGTCGCCTATAACCAATTAAGAATAACCAAACTCAATTTAATCAATATATGAAAGAATTGGACATTTTAAATTCTAGGGTTCATGGATGAAATTGGATTTTGCGGTTAACTACTTATATTTAAGCAAACTGATACTTCTGAAAAATAAACACACCAACCCAATGGCTGGTGTGTGTACTGTTAACACTTTGGAAGCGGTCCAGGCGCGGGTTCGAGCCCCCTGGACCCGGTTTTTGTTATTTATTTTTGTTAAATCCTTTTAATCACTTTTATTTTTATGTTTACATATATACAACAACGAATAAACATTGTTTTAATGAACTGAACCCTGAAACAACTCTTTTCTTCTCGTAATTATGTGTGTGTGTGTGTTTGTATATATATATATATATATGACTATTTACTTTACACACATATATAAATAAGATATATATATACATTCTTTTTAAGAGTCTCGTTAACAAACCAAATTAGATTATTAGATATTCAAATATTTCGTTTAACTTTCCGCTAATATGTAATGTTATTTATTCTACTACTCAAACTTAAATTCAAATCAATAATTATGGTAATTAACTAATATTAATAATAATAATAATAATAATAACAACGTTTATAATCACACAACCGTATGAATATAAGACTAATTACATATTAATAACCTTATCGAAACCCAAGATCCGTCATTTTATTTTGTCATTTTATATTTAACTCACTCTACACATTAACAACTAGGAATAATTGTCGGCTAACCTCGAGGAAATTCAACGTTTTCATCTTAGCTTTTTTTTATTATCTCGTCCTCGCTTATCCTACTCTATAAGGTAAGTAAATATGCATCCCCTGTTTTACCGTTTTACACTTTTGGAGGCGTTATGCGTTCAAAATCAACTTATTGTTTTCGCTACAATTCTGTTATATGCATAATTGTAATTGCTCGATTAGTTTCTACGTGCGAATATGACTATGTATTTATTTTATGTTCGTTGGTACCTCATCCTCATCCTCATTCTCATTAGTATGATCAACGCCGTCGAAGTAAACCGTTATCAATGCGATTCAGTTGAAAAGACAACTTCTATTTATTGTTTACAAGTTGTAGTAATTTACGATTATTCCATGGAATTGTCATTTTAGTATCATATGTATTTCCAAAACTGTGGTTTACTTGCTCAACGTTATGTTGACAAAAATATATATTTTCATCCATGACGCATGTAGATTTATTGGAAGAATCAAGTATTGGAGTTTAGATGATACCTTAAGTTTCTTTGATAAATGAAGAACACATTTATTTTAAGTTATTTATGATTTGAATATTTATTTGTAACGGTATTTTTGACACAATGTTTGTGCTTTTTAAATTTGATATATGAATGAATAATTTAGATATTGACACTTGTATTTCATTTAGTGTCTTCTGAGCTATGATACAATATTGTCGCGCCCTGACATGTTCCGCCGTAGGTTGGGGTGTGACAGATTGGTATCCAAGCCGAAGGCTATAAGATAGGTGGTTAGACGTAACGACTTTTTAGCATTCTTAGGGTCTGTATACGTGTTCCTATTTGTGCACCCTACTTTATTAAAATTTTTGTACATTGCTTAGTATATTTATATTGTTCATCATATACAATGGTACATAAAAGCACACATTTATTCTGATGCTGTGCCTCACTCAAAATAATAATAATAATAATAATAATAATAATAATAATATATTTAAACTTTAGGACGATTTTTATTCGGGAAATTCCTTAAGAAATCCCACCTTTTACTCCCCTCTCCTTGAGGATGATTCGTGGGACGGATATGTAGTAAACTGTAAGAGGGACGCAATCGGCATTAATCTCAATCAACCGCGGACCCGGTTGCCTTCCTGGAGTGTTCGGTAAGGGGGTGAAACTTATTAAGCCAAAGCATATTAAGCCAAACGTACCCGAATCCACTATCCTCATTGTATCAAACGTGGTCATGTGACGATCACATCCTTAATTTATAACCGAATTCAAGGTGATTCGTGGGCAAACTCGGTTTTTTCATATTTTTTTGTTGAACGGATGGATGAAGTATATAATGGGGTGGTTCCCGTACTACTTCAACCATCTACCTCAACACCCCCTCAAATTCGATTTTCGATTGATTTTGTTTATTTGGTGTTTGATATTTTTCATTTGTTGGAAGGACCCATGGTGATTCATGAAGCCCTAACCAATAAATGAACCCATTTACATTTTAAGATGTGTTTTCATAATATTAAAAATGACAAGACTTGTATAATCAAAAACTTTCCCTAAGTAATGAAATTCCAACCTCAAACACAATCTCAACCTCAATTCACAATTATTATATTGCGACATTTACCCGAGTCTTACGAACTCTACACCTTTTACCCCTACAGTATGTCTTCTCGCCTCATCAACCGCAACCATCGCGTCTGAAGCTCTGGCCGTGGCATGTCGGCCCGCATTGCTAAGCGCATCGTGGTAGCTCTCCCAACGATTATCTCTCAATTGCAAACTGTGAATGCTTCTACATCATCCACAACTCCGAACCCAATTGCTTGCTCCATCAAGCAATTCAAGAGTGCTAATCCGCCCGAATACTTCGGTATCGACGGTGCTACCATTCTCCTCCAATGATTCGAAGAAATGGAGAGCGTGTTCCTCCATTGTGAATGTCCCGAGGACAATAAAACCACTTACGCCTCGAGCGTACTCAAGAAGAATGCCTTCAATTGGTGGAATGGCGAGAAGCGCACGCTTGGCCCTGAGGTTTCCATGGCCTTGCAATGGGATGACCTCAAGAAACTCATGCTCAAGAATTTTTGCCGGAAACATGAGCTTCAGAAGTTGGAAGAGCAGTTATGAAATTTGAAACAAAAAAGTGGTAATGACACCATCTACAAAGATCATTTCCATGAACTGAGCCTTCTCATTCCTCACATGGTCACTCCCCTTTAACGTTCAATCGACAAGTACATCTCGGGTTTGGCTATGGAATCCAAGATTCCGTCCTAAGTCGTGACCCTCAAACCCTCCATAATGCCATCACCTTAGCCGGTACCCTCACCAAGAACCATGTTAAGGCTGAGACCTTGACGCGGAAGAGTTCTAAGAAACCCAATGATAAGCCCACGACCAAGCCCACTAAGGAATCTAAGCCCGAATCCTCTAAGCCTGAATCCTCGAAGAATAACAACCATAACAACTCATCCCACTACAACAACAACAAGAGAAATCCCAACTCCCAAAATTATGTCTTAGCCCAATCACAAGCCCAACAAGCCCCTCCATACAAGAAGCCATACACCGGCCCACACCCGTATTGCAACACTTGCCAACACCACCGCCCGGCCTAAGCCACTTGTCGGGTGTGCACCAATTGCCACCGATTCGGCCACCTCACCCAATATTGTCGAGAAGCACCTAGTGTGTAAGCCACTCCACAGCGGTTCGCACCATCAAACCAACCCAACCGAGACATCCCTCGTGCTCCAATCATTAACCCCGTTAGGACTTGCTACAATTCCGGTGACCCAAATCATCTCCGTAAGGCGTGCCCTCGACTCGCTCAAGCCCACCAAGCCTATGTTTCACCACAACCTTACTACACTTCCCAAGCCTATCAAGTACAAACTTATCAACCCCAAGTACCCCAACTGATGGCTCCTCCAACTCTTCAAGCCCAACCCATGGTTATGCAAGCCTATCAAGCTCCAACACCTCAAGCTTCGACTTCTCAAACCCAAGCACCTCGAGGAACTCAAGGACAAGATTTCACCATCAATGCTCATCAAGCCTGAAACTCGAATGATGTGGTGAACGGTACGTTCCTAGTTAATAAGCACCATGCTTTGGTACTATTTGATTCGGGATCCGATAGGAGCTTTATTTCCTTTGATTTTGAATACATACTTGATGTGCCCCGTAGTAAATTATCTAAGCCCTTCACGGTAGAGATAGCCAACGGTAGTTCAATCACCATTGGCTCCGTCATTCGAAATTGCACGATTACTCTTAATGGACAAAAGTTCTCTATCGACCTTATCATTATGTAAATGGGTAGCTTTGACGTTATCATTGGTATGGATTGGCTCTCTTACCACCATGCCAAAATTTTATGTTTCGAGAAACTCATTCGAATCCCTATCGATGGGGGCGTGATTCTAAATGTTCCCAGAGAAAGACCCTTATAAAAGCTAAACCTTACGTCGTGCCTCGTTGCCCAACGTTACCTACGCAAGAAGTATGTCGCTTTCTTAGCCCACGTCAACACAATATCTGATGAAGAAAAGAAACTTTTCGACATTCCGATTGTCTGCGACTTCCCCGAAGTCTTTCCCAATGACATTTCCGGACTCCCTCCCATTCGTCAAGTGGAGTTCCGTATTGATCTCGTACCCGGAGCAAACCCCGTAGCCAAAGCACCTTATGAGATGCAAGAACTCTTTAACCAAATCCAAGAATTCACAGACAAGGGTTTCATTCTCCCGAGTTCATCTCTAAGGGGCGTACCCGTCTTGTTTATTAAGAAGAAAGACGGTACTCTTCGTATGTGTATCGATTATCGTGAGCTCAACAAGCTTACTATCAAGAACCGTTATCTTCTTCCGCATAGCGATGATCTCTTCGATCAACTCCAAGAGGCCGCATGTTTCTCTAATATTAATCTACGTTCGGGTTATTACCAACTCCGTGTCCACAAATATAACATACCCAAAACCGCCTTCCGTACTCGTTATGGCTACTTTGAGTTCTGAGTTATTACTTTTGGGTTGACTAATTCTCCTGCCGTTTTCATGGACCTTTTGAATCGTGTTTAGAAACCTTACCTCGACAAGTTCGTGATTGTTTTCATTATATCTTGATATACTCTAAATCCGAGACCGAGCACAAGAACCATTTGCGCTCCATTCTCGACTTGTTACGAAATGAACAACTTTACGCCAAGATCTCCAAATGTGAATTTTGGCTAAAGAAAGTTCAATTCTTGGGCCACATTGTTAACAACAAGGGTATTCACGTTGATCCTGCTAAAATCGAGGCCGTTAAAAGCTGGGTGGCCCCTTCCTCTCCAATGGAGGTTCGTTCATTTCTTGGTTTAGCGGGGTATTACCATCGTTTTATCCGCAACTTTTCAAAGATTGCTTCACCCCTCACCGCACTAACCCATAAAAGGAAATTTTACAAATGGGGTTCCGATCTAGAGGAAGAGTTTCAAACTCTTAAATACATGCTTTGCAATGCTCCAATCCTTGCTCTTACCGAGGGCAATGACGATGTTTTTTTGTCTTTTGTGACTCTTCTATTAAAGGTCTTGGTTGTGTTTTATGCAACGAGACGAGGTCATTGCTTACGCTTCGCGTTAACTCAAGGTGCCGAGAAAAATTACACGACACACGACCTCGAACTTGGTGCGGTCGTGTTCGCCTTGAAAATTTGGAGACACTACTTTTACAGCACGAAATGTGTAGTCTTCACCGACCATAAAAGTTTACAACACATTTTGGATCAAAAGAACCTCAATATGAGACAAAGACGATGGGCCGAATTGTTAAGCGATTACGATTGCGAAATTCGCTACCACCCCAGGAAAGCGAATGTTGTGGCCGATGCTCTTAGTCGTAAGAGTCATCTTAAATCCGTCTTGCTCCATTGTGTCACCATCCAATCTGACCTCCAATACCGCATCTTTTATGCACAACGTCTCCATCACCGAGGGTAGCGTGGCGCCGAACTCCAACTTGAAACCAAACGTAATGGCTTCCTCTATTATTTGGACCGTTTATGGGTTCCCGATCGTGACGGTCTTTGCATGTTCATCCTCGATGAAGCTCATAAGTCATGATACTCTATTCATCCCGGTGCGGATAAAATGTATGCCGATCTTCGTTCCATATTTTGGTGGTCGGGAATGAAGAAATATATCACGGTATATGTATCTAAATGCCCCCTTTCTCTAAGGTTAAATCCGAGCATCAAATGTAGTTTGGTTTGATCGAGCAACCTCCGATCCCTGTTTGGAAACGGGAAGGTATAGCCATGGATTCCGTTACTAAACTCCACACTACTCAAAGCCGCAATGATAGTATTTGGGTGATTGTTGATCGTTTGACTAAGTCGCCTCACTTCATATCATTCCGTGAAAAGTCCTTCGTAAGCAAATTAGACCTACTCTATGTCAAGAACATTATTTTTTGCCATTGAATGCCGTTAACCATTATCTCCGATCGTGATGGTCCGTTTACCTCTCATTTTTGGAAATCGTTGCAAACCGCCTTGGTAACCGTATTGATATAAGCATCGCTTATCATCCGCAAACTGATGGTCAATCCGAGAGAACAATCCAAACTCTCGAAGAAATGTTCCGCTCTTGCATACTAGACTTTGGTGGAAATTGGAATACTCACTTGCCACTTGTAGAGTTTTACTATAATAATAGTTTTCACACTAGTATTAGAATGGCACCTTTTGAAGCTCTCTACAGCCGAAAATTTCATTCCCCGATTTTTTGGAACGAGGTTGGTGAATCGCAAATCACCGGTCCCAAGCTTGTTCAATAAACTTCTGATCGAATCGCTCTTATTCGTCAAAATCTTCTTGCCGCTCGTAGTCGTCAAAAGAGCTACGCCGATAAGCGCCGTAAACCTCTCGAGTTCAATGTTGGTGATCGTGTTATCCTTAAAGTATCTCCATGGAAAGGGGTAGTTTGTTTTGGTAAGAGGAGTAATCTATCTTCTCGTTTTGTTGGCCCGTTCGAGATCGTTGAAAGGGTTGGTAGAGTTGCTTATTGTCTCGATCTACCCGATGAGTTTTCCAATGTTCATCCAACCTTCCATGTTTCCAATCTCAAGAAGTTCTTACCCAAGGGAAATTTCCACATACCCCTCGACGAAGTACGAGTTGATAAATATTTGAGAAACCTGTTGAAATCGTGGATCATATCGACAAAGAAACCAAGCGTAGCCGTATTCCGCTTGTCAAAGTCCGTTGGCAATCTAGACGTGGTCCCGAGTTCACTTGGGAGCGTAAAGACCAAATGATGACCAAGTACCCGCACCTCTTCGTCACAGCTTAAATTCTAATTTCGGGACGAAGTTTTCTAAAGTAGTGAATGCTGTAACATTTCGTTTTTTTCGTATTGTAATCGTGACCCGACCCGATCCATACCCGGGTTCGTATTCGGAAAATTTTTAATAAAATCTCGTTTTTTTTAGTTTTAATCTTTATTTATGTATATTATTTATTCTTTATATATATATATATATATATATAAGGGTTAAAATAAAAAGACATAGTTTTGTAGAAAGAGTAGAAATAACATAAAATTTAGAGTTAGGAAACTATGTAGCATAAATCCTAGATCTTAGGAAGCTATTTGGTAGTTTAAAAACTACCAATCTCAACCGCTAGATCCTAGATCGAAGGGCTTAGATTTATTCTTACTCTTCCTAGGAAACTATTTTTTTTTATTATAACCCACCCCAATATATATATATATATATATATATATATATATAGGGGTGGGATCTAGAGAGAACTCCTCTTAAAGAGAGAACTAGAGAACCAGTAAAGAATTATTTTTAACTATTTTAAAAAAAAATTATTTTGTGATTTTTTTTCTTTCCTCCTTCTAATAAAATGATATTGATACTAAAAAAAAACTTGTCGGTGTAGTACTGTAGTGCATATGCGCACTAATGCCTATTATATATATGCAATAGTGTTTTATTGCATATAATACGACACAATTGCATTATCCAATACACACTATTGAATATATGCAAATACGACACTAATAATTGTAGGCAAAAGCATATATGTAATACAACACTAATGCACATATGCACTATATCGATTTTTTTTAATTTTTGTATATAATATAACACTATTGCAAATAAACAATACAAAAAACTATATATATGCTATTCAACACTATTTCAAATATCAAAATGCACACTATTGCACATATGCATTATAAAAAGAGTCGGTGTATTGCATATATGCATTACTCGTTGATTTTTTTTTATTTTTTTTATTTTTATACTTTTTGTGGTGAAGAATAACAACATATAAAAAGGATGAAAGAAAAAAATTTTAAAATATTTTTTTTAATTAAATTAAAATACTTCATTATTAGTTCTCTAGTTCTCCTCATAAAATGGAGTTCTCTCATGATCCTCTCCCTATATATATATATATATATATATATATAATATGCAAAAAGACCCTAAACTATCTTATTAACCACTTTTGCACCCAACACCATAGAATAGAAACTAGATTGCAAATAATATCCAAAATTTATTTCCCTCCTCTCTCTCCCTCTCACCGACGGCCATAGCCCCCATCCCCCATTTCTTGAGCCGTAATTTATGGGCTAAATCGCGTAATTGATTCTGTCAAATCTTTTGCCAACCCAAATCGCGTCCACCAACATTTTTAATTGTAGAATGTATTACAAATTGACAACGAATTTCATAAATATAGAACTGTGGCTCTTTTGACCTTGTAACACTATAAATATCCAACCTCGTTTCAATTAAACTTTCACACACATCCCTCATAGCATCATGAAACAAAGCCCTTACTCAATTTTTACATTAAAAGCCGTCAAATACCCGTTTAAGATCAAAACAGAGCCGCGGTTTCTTGTTCTTCGTTGCCCGTCAATTCGTCACCATAACAGGTAATTAAATCATGCTTCATGATCGCCTTTAATCAATTAAGAATAACCCCAACTCAATTTAATCAATCTAGGAACGAATTGGACATTTTAAATTCTAGGGTTCATGGATGAAACTGGGTTTTGTGGTTAACTACTTATGTTTAAGCAAACTGATACTTCTAACAAATCAACACACCAACCCAATGGCTGGTGCGTGTACTGTTAACACTTTGGAACCGGTCCAAGCGTGGGTTCGAGCCCCCCTGGACCCGATTTTTGTTATTTATTTTTGTTAAATCCTTTTAATCACTTTTATTTTTATGTTTATATATATACAACAACGAATAAACATTGTTTTGATGAACCGAACACTGAAACAACTCTTTTATTCTCGTAATTAAGTGTGTGTGTGTGTCTATATATATATATATGACTATTTACTTTACACACATATATAAATAAAATATATATGTACATTCTTTTTACGAGTCTCGTTAACAAACCGAATTAGATTATTAGATATTCAAATATTTCCTTTAACTTTCCGCTAATATGTAATGTTATTTATTCTACTACTCAAACTTAAATTCAAATCAATAATTATGGTAATTAACTAATAATAATAATAATAACGTTTATAATCACACAACCATATGAATATAAGACTAATTACATATTAATAACCTTATCGAAACCCAAGATCCGTCATTTTATTTTGTCATTTATATTTAACTCACTCTATCAATAACAACTAAAAATAATTGTCGGCAAACCTCGAGGAGCTTCAACGTTTTCATACTAGCTTTTTTTTTTATTATTTTGTCCTCGCTTATCCTACTCTATAAGGTAAGTAAATACGCATCCCCTGTTTTACCGTTTTACATTTTTGGGGGCGTTATGCGTTCAAAATAAACTTATTGTTTTTACTACAATTCCGTTATATGCATAATTGTAATTGCTCGATTAGTTGTTACGTGCAAATATGACTATGTATTTATTTTATGTTGGTCGGTACCTCATCCTCATCCTCATCCTCATTAGTATTATCATACGCCGTCGAAGTAAACCGTTATCAATGCAATTCGGTTGAAAAGACAACTTTTATTTATTGTTTACTAGTTGTAGTAATTTATGATTATTGCATGGAATTGTCATTTTAGTATTATATGTATTTCAAAAACTTTGGTTTACTTGCTCAACGTTATGTTGACAAAAATATATATTTTCACGCATGACACAGGTAGCTTTATTGGATAAATCAAGTATTGGAGTTTAGATGATACCTTAGGTTGCTTTGATGAATGAAGAACACATTTATTTTAAGTTATTTATTATTTGAATATTTATTTGTAACGGTATTTTTGAGACAATATTTGTGTTTTTGAAGTTTGATATATAGAATGAATAATTTAGATATTGAAAAGTGTATTTCACTTAGTGTCTTATGAGCTATGATACAATATTGTCGCGCCCCGACATATTCAGCCGTAGGTTGGGGTATGACAGTTCTTTTGTTAGTGTCGCAAGTAGGGATTAATGACTTTGGGGTTAAGCCAGCAATTACGAAGCTTGCTGAGGTTGTGTTTAGATCAATACAATTGCTTAATTTTCTTTTCCTTTGTTTATTTTTATTTATTTTAGTATCTTAGATTGAAGCGGCTCTGCATTCTCTCCAAAATATGGTTGATCTTCCACTTCTTAATAATCCCTGGATAGTGACAGAGTTGATAACGATATACTCGAATGGTTAGCTTTAATATTTGGATTTCTGGTAAATATTGTTCTTGTTCAAGCTAGTTTTTATAACTTTGTTTTACTTTAAATAATTTTGTTTTTGTCATATGGTTATGTTCACAAATGAAGAAAAGAAATGTTGCAAATCAACGAGAACATTTAACGTAGATACAAGGTCCAAGAGTTTAAAAGATTGTAATGAGGCAAAGCTTCCACCAGCATATTAAATATTAAAACATATCACAAGTTATTTAATTTGATTGCACTTATTAGTTATCATTTCGCATATTTTGTAGTTGGATACCTACAAGATACAAACCTTGATGGAAAAAGTGTTCATGAACTATAATGCATGGTGTGATTATTTGCACTGCCCATCAAACCTCAAGTAAGCTATTCTCAATATTTGTAACTTGTAGCTTTTTTTATAATATTTTATAGTATACTTTATTGTTTTTTTATCACATAGGTTTGGACCTGATGCTGATAGGCAGCAGTTAGAGCTTCTATACATCAGGCTCTATCTACTTATTTGGGGTGAAGCTTCAAATATCCGTTTCATGCCCGAATGCAACTATATTTTCCACAATGTATGTTTATTTATAAAAAAAATAAAGTTTTGCACTTTCTATTATTATACTTGTAAAGCTTGTATCATAATCCATTTAGAATAAATAACAAGTTAACAAACTAAACAAACAAATTAAATTTGATTTCAAATCAAAACTACATAGTTATCATACGCACCTTTTAAGGTAACGTAACATTAGTCACCTTCTACAAATTTTGTTTAGTTACTGGATTATTCTTGAAAAATCTTTAAAATACATTCCAGTCTTGAAGTTGAAAGTAAGATGATTTTACCTCAAAACTCAACTGTACACATATCCTATGGTTACTAAGCCAAAATGAGAATTTGGGAATTTGAAGTTTTATTTGTTACTATTATTATCAGGGGAAAAAAAGTAAAAATACTAAAATGTTTCCTACGTTGTCCTCGCTCCAAAAAAAAAAAACTCACCTAGAATCGAACCGAAACCGGAAGAATCGACGAAAATGAAACAAAGAAACAAAAAGCCAAAACCAGACCACATCAATCGAAAACGAAAAAATCAATCAAAACGAAACTAAAAGATTTCAAACCGAACTAAAACAAAACTGAAAAAATGAACAAAAACGAGTCTGGAATCAACCAGAAAGAAACCAAAACCCATCACGTCACGAGTGAAAACTCGTGTTAGCTTGAAACCTGAACCGATCCCGTTCCAATCTGAAACCCGTTTCGTGCCGAAACATGTGTTGTGCGAAAACCCGTTCCGATCTGAAACATGTCAGATTTCCTTAGGACACTAACCCACATCAACCAATTTCTTTGAACTTGTCGACCCATTTTGACCTTAAAATAAAATGATGGAATTTTAAATGACTCATTTTGACCCATTTAGTTAAAACATTTTACCAAACCAACTCATTTAACTTTTAAAACAACTCAAATTGACTCATTTGAAAGGGTTTGGTCAAGATTCTCACCCCTGTCACTAACACATCAATCTATTGCTTCATGTATAAAAAACATAAGTGATGAATTCGATACGTCTTTTGCATTAGAAATCCAGTATAAATCCCATTATAAATTTTTGTACACCCCACTTAGCGCATACATCATGTAAGATCAATCATTATTACGGAATTAAAAACATATTCAATGCTTCATCATCGTAATGTCTCTCCCGCTATTTAAGTCTGTCATTGTCGTATCGTTTTCTTAATTTCCCATCAGATTCCTTCTTGTCAGTTTATAACGCCCAAAATAAAAATAAAAAAAATGGTTTCTGCAAGCTAAGTAGCACTTAGTTTATAACACCATTGATCCAATATATATATACACATCCACCATTGTGCATGTGCACAATCAACAAACGTAACCCATTACACACCACACTAAACACTACAAACTAATACGAGGCGTTACCTTACTCGAACCCGCAGTAATGCGTGAGCACTTTTGTTAGTATATGTGTATATATATAGGGAGAGGATCATGAGAGAACTTCATTTTATGGAGAAAACTAGAGAACTAATAATGAAGTATTTTTAATTTAATTAAAAAAAATATTTTTAAAATTTTTTTTCTTTCATCCTTCTTATATGTTGTTATTTTTCACCACAAAAAAAAATTAAAACAAAAAATAATAAAAAAAATTAAAAAAAATTAACAAGTAATGCATATATGTAATACATCGACTTTTTTTATAATGCATATGAGCAATATGTGCATTTTAATATTTGAAATAGTGTTGAATAGCATATATATAGTTGTTTGTATTGTTTATTTGCAATAGTGTTATATTATATACAAAAATTAAAAAAAATTGATATAGTGCATATGTGCATTAGTGTTGTATTACATATATGCGATAATGTGTTTTGCATATAATTATTAGTGTCGTATTTGCATTTATTCAATAGTTTGTATTGGATAATGCAATTGTGTTGTATTATATGCAATAAAACACTATTGTATATATACAATAGGCATTAGTGCACATATGCACTACAGTACTACACCGACAAGTTTATTTTTTTTTAGTATCAATATCATCTTATTAGAATGAGGAAAGAAAAAAAAAATCATAAATTTTTTTTTTTAAAATAGTTAAAAATAATTTTTTACTAGTTCTCTAGTTCTCTCTAGATCTCACCCCTATATATATATATATATATATATATATATGAGTGCAGCAAAAAAAAACATATAACTAACTCTATACAAATAGTGTCCCAATTACCTGTTGAAGAGCGAGTGAAGCTAAAGCGTCGCTCCTTCTTCAATATCCTCCCAAATAGTTTGGTCTTTTAAAAGATTATTGACCACTCACATAACAAACCAATATATGTGAATAAATGACTTGTCGGGTCTGCTATAGAATATATAAAAACATAAGTGGACGAATCATCATTAACAAACCAAAAGATTATTTTGGAACTCACGTAACAAACCAACACTAAATTGCGTTATAATTTTGAATATTATCACTCATATTTCTCTTTTTGAGGCTGGAACCACCTCCAAATCCACAGCTTTCTGTCCGCTTAAAATATTTAATTTCATTCTTGAACAAATAAACATGAGAAAAAAATCAGATACATCGATTAGTTAATAAACATACTACACTACACTGTTTGACATAGATCTATTAGTTTTAGGAAATCACCACTTTCCAAGTACATCTTCCAAAATGATGTAAATAAATTTCGTGGAAAGCTTCCAAACCCTTAACGTCTGAATAAACCGCAAGCATAATGGTTAGATAATCATAAACTATAGACCTAAGAAGAAAAATAGGTTAACCGCTTCGAGTGACTTACGAATTAGACCGTCCAAAAGTAAATCGAAGGTAGAAACCTGTGATCTAATGCTATACTGACCAAAAATGGTTAAAACCCCATGTAACCTAGCTTCTTCGTTCCAAACATCTCCATGTAACCCATGATTTGATGCTACACTTTTGGCCCTAAAAATACCCTTTATAAAAGGAAAATTTGTTTTTAAATACTCCCAACTATGCTCTATTGACAAATAACAGACCCAACTTTGCACTTGGCTGGTGGCGGTCCCAACTAAATATGTATTTGTTTTCAACGGTCCGCGACTAACGGATGGTTAACTCCGTTAATATGATGCTTATGTGGCATGTCTAGTTGTCCAAATTTGCTTATGTGGCAGCTTATGTGGCAAAATATCATTTTTTATTACTCTCTCTCTCTCTCTCTCTCTCTCTCTCTCCTGTAAAGCACAGTTACCACCACCATTGTATTCTCAAACCTGCAACTTATTTATCAAAATCATCTTCCCCAAAATCAAGCACACAAGAATTGCCCCTAAAACGAGCCTTCTGCTTCCGATCAACCCTAAACACGCCGGTAATCAAGTTTTTCAGATCCAAATCCATATTTGATGTTCGATTCATCTCATAAACTAATTCTATCGGCGATTGTCTCTCGAACTTGAAATTGAAACCACGGGAAGAACGGTGACACAATGGTGATGAGTTGAATGGAAATTGAATATAAATTTGGTTAGCCATAGATACATGACGCACATCTTTTGTTGAGCTATATGTGGATTCAATGGGATGGCTAAGTAAAAGTTAGCATTAGGGTTTGAAAGGTTCTAACCATCACCACTGGGTCGTATAGAGATTAGGGCTTGTCGGAGAAGGTGGTGGAGTCTCACCGGAGAAGGAAGTGATGGCGGCGGCGGTATTTGATAGAGAAGAAAGGGGTGATGGGAGGGAGTTGTGATGCAAGAGATGGTGAGTTGTGGTGGAGGTGGGTGGTGGCCAACAATGATGGTGACTGTGGTGGAGGTGGGTAGCGGCCGGCAACGATGGTAGGCTGAGGTGGGTGACTGTCGGAAGTGTTGTTGCTGCAAGAGAGAAAACATCATCATTATTATTGTTATTATTATTATTATTATTATTATTATTATTATTATGCCTTGTTGCCATGTAAGCCGCCATATAAGCAAATTTTGACAACTAGACATGGCACATAAGCATCATATTAATGGAGTTAGCCATCCGTTAGTCGCGGACCCTTGAAAACAAATACATATTTAGTTGGGACCGCCACCAGCCAAGTGCAAAATTGGACATGTTATTTGCCAATAGAGCATAATTGGGAGTATTTATAACCAATTTTCCTTTATAAAATGTAAATACCTGCAAACATTTCTACACCATTAACCCCACTATTTCTTATTTAGTTCAAGAGTTACACACACAACAAATGCATAGCTTTTAAACCTTAATTGCAAATATCTCAACCTAAAATCAATATACAAAGTACCAAAAAGAAATAGCAATTTCAAGAACGAAATTACCAAATCAAATCCAGCAGAGTACACAGCTTTCGAAAAATCCAAGACCTAAAATCAACATACAACATAGACTAAGACGTAACATCAACAAAAACATAAGCATATCCTATGCATCAAACCCAAACAAACTCACACAAAGTACCATGTAGTCAATGAAGATTTGATTTGCAAATTGAAGAATCTGAAGATGAAAGCGGCGGAGGCGAAATGTTAGGGTTTTCTTCAGAGAAGCGGGAATTCAAAATTGAGGTCATATTCGTGTGGAATTCAAAATGGAGGTCGGAACCGTGTGTTTGTTGATAAATGTGTAAAGACGTAATCCTGATCATGAAAAACATCATATACGTAAAATCGTAATGATTAGGATCGAAAGAATATATTTACTATACGATATCATATAGAGGAAATATATCATAAAGTGATTAACAACACAAACACTCTCAATGCTCAGTATATTGATATAACTTTGAAAGCACAAACTGAATTACAATTGTTCCAACTGATATGAATCTAACTAGAGAAATCATATATATAGGTGAATAGAGACAATGTATAAGATCAGGATCCGTATAAGCTTATACATCCATATAAGTTTATACGCCATCTTACTTATACGTTTCACTTTACAAAGTTTCACCTAATGACAATTTAGCCATTTACAAAATACAAAACGACATATTAAGCCCACTAGACCTAGCACTAGACAAAAATGCTCTAACAAACTCCCCCTTGGATAATGCTAGATCTAAATTACAACAAAAATCCTAACTTTGATTTCGTCTAACTAAAGATATTGTAGACCTCCGTCATTTTAACTTGAAAAATTGGATCTATCAAATTATCCATGGAAATTTTGGCAGCACCCCAGGCACCTAAAGATCCAGTCTGTTGACTTCAGTCGAATCTATACATATGATGATGACTAAAATTTTTACGGAGTCACCACCATAGATTCAGATCATCTATCCGAGAACTGGACATATGATACAATAGGAAAAAAAATCCACGAACTAGCGGATGTTAGACTTGAACCAAACTCTAGTGATCTTCCATTCGTCATGTCGTTGTAAATACATGACCAAATCAACACTTAATCATCTTCTACATCATCTTCCTCGGCTATCTACATCTGCAATAAGTAAAAGAACATAGTCACTACTCACACTAATGGATACAAAATGACCTTTTAAACTGTTTATACACTCAGATTCAGACTTTCAAACGCATGCACTAGAAAAATAAGTAATCTTACCTTGATATCTATAACCCAGACAGAACTCAAATATTAACAGAAATAATATGCGATTCCAAAGAAAACTCAAATATGAACAAAAAGTGATATGAAACTGATTATAAGTACACCAAGAAATAAACTCAGACTGACAAATAATAATATGGAACCACCATTTTGTTGGCCAACTTCAAAATGAGTGAGAACAGTAACCCCACTAGAACCATCTAATAATATTATATTTTAGTAAAAGCGGTTCAGTTCACATATAATATTTTTCAACGTATAAGTCTAGTTCTTCCGTGTAACCTTATCAACGCATAACACCAAACAACATGTAAGGTGCAACATCCGTATATGCCTTTTAGCCGGATAACAATATAAACGGAAAAGTTTGTTGACCGTATATGTCGTATAAGTTGAAAAACTTATGCATCGTATAAGTTCATCAAGCTTATACGCCTATCAGATAAACCTAGGTCAAAAAAACAATTGAACAAATTGGACAAAATCTGACCAGAAATTATGAGAAATTATGTTCAGATTAACATCGTGAAACAATCCTAAAACAAACCCCTATGAATCTCAAACAGATTTAGTCCAAAACTCAAAAGTCACTGTTCATGTCGATAAGTCCTTAACAGATCTTTCAAAACAGCATAAAATTGTACCTTGAATGATATTTGCAATGTGTAAATCAACCGCAAATATAATGAGCACTCAAAACACATATTTACAGACCCAAAAATTTGAACAAGAACCGTCCGTGTAAGTCTCAAAAGATATGCGTTTTACCGACGAAGAGAATCAGCCGGATAACATCTTTTTATATCCACACTTATACGCCCGTAACACAACTTAAATTATTCGTCCATATAAGTCAATGAATTTTGACTTTTTACATTTTGACCAAATTTTAACACATTATTCAAATCATGTCCAACTTAATGACCTTGAATAATCTTTTAACAAGAATTAATGTGTTTGATCTAGAAATACACGAGCCTTAGGCTTTGAAACCAATTGTAAAAATTTGATTAGAAAAATAATCAAGTCCAAATTAATGACCTTGATCAATTCTATAAATCATTTAAATCCATTTTTTAATAAATTTTGTCAGAAAACAAACTCTCGATTCCGATTTTTGGATATCCAGACCCGAATTACCTTTCACCAAAGTCAAAAATTACTCAAAAAAAAATTTTCAGAAAACTTTTAAAGCAAGTAATCAAGACAAAATAAAACAAAAAGACAAACAATACTGAAACACATATTTTTGTGAGTTGAGCAAGGAATCATATTGATCAATCAGTTCTTCCATCATGGTTTTCAGTTTTATTATGTCTGATGTTATGTCGGTTATGGATATTGTTGTCAACTTAAACGTTTATAACAAAAGATTCAGAGATATCAGTGATATGATTATGGTTCAATTTAGCACAATAATATCATAACATGATCAGTTTCTAATCTTGTTTCAGACTTATTTTGATTTTTACCATGTCACCCCAAGTTGACTTAAACCTTAGAACCAATAGATCAAAACTTTTTTAAACAAATTTAACTTTTGGCAACCATAGCAATAGCTTTACACAACAAGACATACCCCCTTTATCAAGCAATACACCAAGCTTCCTTTGCCAAGGATGAGTATGCATGATTTCATCTTTCGGCTTACATACATCGTATTCCCTTAGGGTCCGTTTCTTAATGGTATTAAGATGCGCGCAAGGGAGGAACAAATGTATGGATAACATTTTTGATCAAGTCAGTATTGAAATTTTGTACATCTGTACATAGTGATAAAGTTTAATGACTTATCAAGGGTTCGCTCACGTGAGCAGGATTGAAATATTCTTTCGAATGCCCAGATGAAAACCGCATAAAGACCTCATGGCTCCAGAAACCTAATGCATCCCATCAACACAGGATTGAAGGCCATAAAACCATACACCATTGACGTGTAGACCATCTACCAGACGCTTAAAACACTTTATTTATCAATTTATTTTTGCGATCTACTGAAACATAAGGCTGAGTACGACAGGCTATTACATTTCTGCCTTCATTACCAAGACTTTTGCTAGAATACTAACCCATCTTGCAACATGGAAATTTATGTTTATATCACTTATTCCCTTACTTGTTTGTTCAAAAGCCTAACCATACACCGAACATTAAGCAATAGACTTTTATTTTTCAATTTACCGGATTTGGAACATGACAAATAATGTACTATCATTTTCCTTTTATGCTTCAAAACTCATTATGAGAAGCAATTTTCTATTGTTTTTGAATTTTTCACATTTTCCAATGTTTTTGAAATTTTTACCAAACGCTCCAGTTACTTTCTATTCTCAGGTAAATGGTTCTCCCGAATATTTACAAGTAAACATCAGGACCAAACATATACAAATACATATTTGAATGTTTTTTGTTTTAATATATACAAACAGAAATCATAATCTTTTTGTATTTTTTCCAAACCTATTTCTCCCCCTAAAAACAAAAACCATTTAAAGAAAAACTATTTACAAATAAAATGTGACTCGGTGAATGATTAATCAAAGGTCGGAATCCAAAACCTCGGTATCACTCTCTTTCCCACCGCCCATAGACTTTATACCATTAAGCCCCAAAAAATACAAAAAATTGTTTTATCGAAAGCTTTAGTAAAAAGATAAGCTTTTTGCTCATCGGTGTGAAATTTATCCACGGTAATCAACTTCTTCTCGTAACAGTCACGGATGAAGTGATACCAGATATCAATATGTTTAGTTTTTGAGTGACTTACCGGGTTCTTAGTTATGGAAATGGCAGTAGTATTATATACAAACATAGGAGTAGTAAGAAAATTCAAACCGTAGTCGCGCATTTGTTGTTGTATCCACAAAACCTGAGAACAGCAACTGGAAGCGGCTACATATTCGGCTTCACAGGTGGATAGCGACACAATCGTCTACTTCTTACACTGCCAGGTAACCAGCCTACTACCAAAGAATTGACAGCCGGCGGTGGTAGATTTGCCGTTCAGCTTGCAACTACCATAATCCGAATCCGAAAACACTCTCAATTCAAATACATCGTCTCGAGGATACCAAAGACGGACCCTTGGATTTCCCTTCAGATAACGAAGTATCCTCTTCACCAACGTTAGGTGAGAGACCATTGGACAGGATTGTTATCGGGCACAAAGACAAGTTGGATACATGATGTATGGCCTAGATGAAGTAAGATACATGAGAGAACCAATCATGGAATAGTAAAGTGTTTCATCGACCTTTTCCCCGGTGGTATCAGGACCAATTCCATGATTCACAGCAATAGGAGTGCTACTCGGCGATAAGTCAGCCATGTTGAACTTTTCAATGATATCACTAACATATTTTGTCTGGTGAATAAAGATTCCATCAGACTCTTGTTCAACCTGCAACCCTAAGAAAAAAATCAACTCTCCCATAGCGCTCATTTCAAATTTTGATTTCATAACCTCCTCAAAATCTATGCACATAGAATCATTCGTTGACCCAAATATGATATCATCCACATAGATAAATGTCCATCCACCTCCTAAGTGAAGAGTGTACAGTCCACGGTGCCACGAAGAAAACCTTTGTCTAAAAAATATTGAGACAACGTATCATACCAAGCTCTCGGGAATTGATGAAGACTGTATAAAGCTTTATCCAAAAGGTACACTTTATCTTTGAAAATAGGATCGACAAACCCAGGTGGTTGCCAACAAAGACTTCTTCACCCAGTTTACCATTTAGGAAAGCAGACTTCACATCCAACTGGTAGACCTTGAATCCCTTTCAGGATGCAAAAGTTAAGAAAATTCGAATTGCCTCAAGTCTAGCAACGGGCACGTAGACCTCATTAAAATCAATTCCTTCTCTTTCAGTATACCCCAAAAACCACTAATCGAGCCTTGTTCCTGACAATTATCCCATTTTCATCTCGTTTGCATTTGAACACCCATTTTGTGTTAATACACCTTTTACCCTCAGGTAAATCTACAAGTTTCCAAATCCAAGCCTTTCAAATTGCAGCAATTCCTCTTGCATTGCATTTACCCAACTCACCTCAGTTAATGCTTTCTTGTATGTTTGTGGTTCGATTTGTGAAATAAAACACTTAAATGAGAACCGATTTTGAAGAGGGACAACTTGAGAGTAATAACAGCTTAAACCTTCATCCAATTGTCATTAACAGTGTGAGTGAGCATAGTAATTGTTTTTTCATCTTGCAAAATTTTCCTCAACAAATTTTTCTCACACTTTAGAAGTTTATCATAAGCCTCTTTCACAGTTTGAAAATTAACAGACATTTTGTCATATATTTTTTAAGCAAAATAAAATATGTCATCAAAGAATTAATAACAAATTCTTTTTCTTCATATGACTCACAAATGCGTTGAATTTCATCAGGAGAAAATTTTACCTGACCAGCCATGTTAGCCTGAAGGATAGAAACATCATCCTTAACAAAACTTTCTTCAGTCAACTCAGACTTATCACTTGATTCACTCTTTGAAGAAGCATCAGTCTCACAAGTTTCCTCCTCTAACTCATCATCACTTCCAAAATATATCTTCGCATGTGGTACTTCTTCACTATTAAACCAACCTGCAAAACTTTCAAATACATCAGGAGGCAAAAATAATTTAAAAAATTCATTTGGAATTGATTCAAAACTCTTTGGAGAATACTTAGGAGAAATATCTTCTTCAACATCAATCAATTCTTTAGTGACATTTCCAAATTCTTTATCACTCTTGTCTTGTTGTTCTTGAGAACATTCACCAACTATCTCTACTACATTAGCTTTGTGAACCACCGAGTTCCAGTTGAACCCATCATCAAGTTGAGCATGACAAGCCTTTGATGGTGAAACATCTTATTTCTTCTCAGCTTGTGGCGGTGAACTTTTATGATAAATTGCTTGTCGATTGTAGTCTCGGCTAAACGGATTAAGTGTTGAATCACTAACTTTAGGATTGGTACACTCCCTCTTGAAATTTCCTTTTTCTTTGAATCTAAAACATCTAACCTTTGATTTGTCAAAACCCAGTTTAGTAGTAGTTTCATCCAAACAACTTTTACTAGTGATTTCCCTAAACCTCTGAGCCCTCCTAACCACACTAGCCATGCACCAACGGATGTCCAGCATCTCCATCTCTTCTGGGTCTATCTGATCATAATCTTCTTTTGTCATATTATAGTTTCCAATATGACCATCAATTAAGCATTCATATTACTCCATAACAGAACCTAAAAATGCCATATGCTCTTGAACATTCTCCATCGTTAGTCCATTGTAGTTTTTAATATTCACAACAATATTGCATTGAAAAACATCAGAAGATGGACTTGCTGTCTTTGATGTTTGTTCAGGAACATCATTTGAAGCATTTGTACCAACATAGGAACTTGTGTAATGAGGAATATTTGTTTGAGAAGAACTTCCACCAAAACTGCTATTTGTCACATAAGCAGTTTGAATCTTTTGACTTGGTGCAATCACAGATTGTGAAGAATTGAAGTGCAGACCAATATCTTGAACAGCAGATGAATTTTTCATTTTTTGTTTCTTTCTCAACTCAAGTACATGTGCCTCCAATTTCTCAATGAATCGAGCTAAAGTGAGTCTTGCATAAGCTACTGGATTTTATTGTTGAATCATGATAAAAGTACTCCAGTCATCAGGCAAAGAATCAACCATCTTATCAATATACTCAAAATCTTCTTTGATAATACCTAATCTTTTCATCTCGTTCACAAGGTGACAGTATCTTTCAATCATTTGAGGCATCGTCTCACCTTTGAACATGGCAAATATATCAAACTCCTTTTTGATCATATTCATTTTAGACTTTCTCATGTCAGCATTACCACGATTTTTGTTCATAAGAGCCTCCCATATTGAATAACAAGATCCATTATGTTGTAGGAGTTAAAACATCTCAGATTTGATAGATTGCTGAAATAAACTCTTCACGCATGAAACTAGTCTTATCACCATCAGGAATTTGTGATAACCTAAGACATATACCATGTTCATTCTTTGGTATAATGTACTCAACTTCAACGGCTTCCCATGCATCGTAGTTCACAGCTTGTACCTACGTTTCAAAATTACTAGCCCAATTAGAATAATCTTCCATCCTAAGAAACTTTAGAGGCTTGTTAGAAGTACCCATTTCATTCTCCAAGTTTATATTCTGAATTATCAATGAAGTATGTGAAACAAATATAGTTAAATCTTCCATTTTGTGAAAAATTCAAACGTATATCTCCTTCTGTCCGTGTAACCTAGATCAACCGTGTATCCTCAACCGTGTAACTCTAAGACAGCGTGTAACCTAGAATCGTCGTATAACCAAAATGCAAACGTGTAACTTTACTACCCAAAACTCCAACGTATAACTCAAAATCCACGGATAACTTCTTATCTTCCGTAACAACTTATGCGCTGCAACATCTTATACGTCCAATCTTATACGTACGTGTAACTGCCTAACAGAAAACTTATACGCCAAACGGAACAGTTGACCATGTTTTAAACTGAAGCTTGATTTTAACTCACATATTAGCTAATTCACTCTTGCAGACACATCAATTCTTGAATTACGATCATAATGACCAATCGAATTGCAAAAACTTTCAAAAATCAGTGACTAATTGATGAATTTGAATTCGGTAAACTCGTTGACTTTGAAAACTTAAAAAAATAATCGATTTGACCTCGAATGTGTTGTAATCGGTAGTAAATATGAGCCGAAAGCTCTGATACCACTTGTAAGAACGTAATCCTGATAATGCAAAACATCATATACGTAAAATCGTAACGATTAGGATCGAAAGAATATATTTACTATACGATATGATATAGCGGAAATATATCATAAGGCGATTAACAAAACAAACACTATCAATGCTCAGTATATTGATATAACTTTGAAAGCACAAACTGAATCACAACTGTTCCAACTGATATGAATCTAACAAGAGAAATCCTATATATAGGTGAATAGTGACAACGTATTGCAACATCCGAAATTTCTAAAAGTAATAATAATTATATTATTTATTATTGGTGGGAAAGTTTACTCGGGTTAGCAGAGAAATAATTAAATAAAGTAGGAGTTAGTGTGTGTCGGGCTAAGGTTGGGTAATGGATATGGGTTATGGACTTGGAACAGAAAGGAGAGAAGGAAAGACCATGGGCTTAGGCCCATGATCCATATTATATAAACCTTAATTCACCATTTATCCTTTCATTTCCATTCCACTCCATACACCACCCAAAACACACACTTAGCTCTCTCTCATATTTCTTTCTCTCTCTAGCCGAAATCACAAAGAAGAGCCGATCCCGACCTGAGGTAATGATAGTATGATGTTGTAAAGATCCAAACCCGTTAGATCTAGTCGCGAAACGATGAGCCGACACCTTTAAACTGTTAAAGTCACGAGATACGGGTGGAATCAGGTATAAACCGAACCTAAGATGAGATTAGGGGTCACCCTAGCTCAGATCTGGATCGAACGGGACGAAAAACGGTGAAAATGGTGGTGAAATAAGCGAGATCTCGCTTTTCCGACGAGATCCCGGTTTTCTGGCAAAGGCGTCGCCGGAAAGGCGGCTGGTACGAGGAAGGTTATGTCAGAGAATGTTTTTGACATTCTCTGACCTAACCCTAATTCGTTAACGGGAAGTTAACGAACTAGAGTTAATTCGTTAACGGAGAGTTAGCGAATTAGAAGTAATTCGTCAAGGTGATTCGCTAACGAAAGCTTAACGAACTAGTCTTAGTTCGTATCCAATTCATTAAGGAGAAAGATGACGAACTAATTCCAATTCGTTAAGTAGTTCGTTAAAGAAGAACTGACGAATGAACCCTCAGTTCGTTAAGGGTTTAGTTGCGTAAGGGTTCAGTTCGTTAAAGGACTAGTTCGTTATAAAGGTCCAATTCGTTATCATGAAAGATGACGAACTAGAATAACGAATCAGTTTAGGGAAGATAACGAATCAGGACAACGAAGCTGGATAACGAATTAGATCATGTGCTAGATAACGTATTAGACTGTGATATGATAACGAATTAGGCTTAATTCGTTATAGAAAATGTGATGGCGAATAATATAATAATTTAAAATCCTAATGGAAAATGTCTTAAGACAGTTAATGGAAATAAAATTTTTCCAAGCTGACCTGGCAGCTCGACCCCAGCCAGGGGCTCTACCCTTTAGACCCTGCTAGGGGCTGCCTCCCCTAGAACCCCGCTGCCAGGGACGCTGCCCCCGGACCCCCTTCATTGGGGGTAATAATTAAACAAGAAACGCGATATGGGTAGCGATAGATAGTTGATACGTGTAATTGTGATACAGTTAGTCGTGCACAGCTCAAGAAGGAATAACCATTAACGGAAGAAGTAACCGAGTTTAGGTGAGTTTCTAGCCCCACTTTCTTGTTATGTTTTCGGGGATGTGTGCATACTCGATGTGATAGTTAATACACATACCTTGAGTGATAAGTGTATGCGTTGTATGATTCATGAATGAATAAATTCTTGACGGCGCTGTGAACGATCTTCGGATATTGCACGTTCCGTCAGGTGGTAGTTTAAAGATATGATTTTCTATACATGATGTATGAATGATGTATGTATGTTACATTATGCATGATTGATTGATAGTATGTGAACGATCTTTGGATATTGCGCGTACTGTTAGGTTATAAATGAATATATGAATGTTATATGTAATGTATGGATGATGTACGAACGTTATGAATGAATGTTTGTCGGGACGTGAACGATCTTCGGATATTTCACGTAACGACAAGGAGTATGATTGTTGAATGAATGATGTGAAGAACGCCTAGAGTGTTCTTATGCTATGATGTAATTGTTGTATATACAAAGTAAGTGTTTGCAGGTACAGGATCGGTAAATGAGTTCTACGTCTGACGTAGTAAGTTAGGATGGCAAATCCCTCTAACTTCCGTTGGATATAGACTTGGAATGTGATGGCATATTTAAGGACTGCGCGCCTTATGCGTGTTATAGATGATAGATTATAACATAGTTAAGGACTGCGGGCCTTATGCGTGTTATAGATGATAGATGAGAACGTAGTTATGGACTGTGGGCCTTATACGTACTTCGGATAGGATCCAGCATAGGAAAGGACTGCGGACCTTATACGTGTTGTAATGTTATTGTGGTAGCATAGGGGAGGACTGTGGACTTCGCTATGAAATAGGTCGTAACATTGGGAAGGACTGTGGACCTTGTACGTGTTGTTAATATAGGATGGTATAGGGGAGGACTGTGGACCTTGCACATACCATAATTGGTAGACATAGGTAAGTACTGAGGACCTTTTACGTGTTCACGACCTTGAGTACAGGTATAGACGGTGGACTATGAACGTACTCTCGGTAGACGTAAGTTAGTGGTTGTAGATATGTATGTATGTATGGTATGCGTATATATTGTATATCGCCTGATTAACTAGAACTCACTCAGCGTAGCTGACTTTTAGTATGCACGCAGGTGATCAGATTAAAGAGCTAGCATGAGGATGGCACATGGAATGGATTGAATGGCTGGCATCTAAAGATGGAAGAAATGATGTTTTAAATATGATGTTTTATGTTATGGTTTTAAAGAAAAGATTAAATGCTTTGTAGCGAATGATTGGAGTTAACGTTTCCGCGAAAAGTTTTAATTAACTCCTATTGTAGAACTGTGTTTATGAGTAAATCCAACATCCAATGTAGGGCACCGGGAACGGGGCCTTACAAGTATAAGATCTGGATCCGTATAAGCTTATACGGCCGTATAAGCTTATATGCCATCTTACTTGTACGTTTCACTTTACAAAGTTTCACCTAATGACAATTTAGCCCTTTACAAAATACAAAATGACATATTAAGCCCACTAGACCTATCATTAGACAAAAATGTTCTAACAAAATGCTGTCAAGTTACATGAATGACTTGTACCTTGTGTTGTAGATCTTGTAAAACTCTTAAATTTAAGAGTTTTTGTAAAATTTCATTCTTACCCTTCTTATATGTACTATAATAGAGTATATATATATATATATATATATATATATATATATATATATATATATATATATATATATATATATATATATGTAAGATCTCATTTTCTCGTTTCGGTTAATAAATAAAATATGGGTTATTATGAGTTGGGCTTATGTTGTGTAAATAGATGTGAGTTATGGACTTGGGTATGGGTTATTATGAGTTGGGCTTATGTTGTGTAAATAGATGTGAGTTATGGACTTGGGTTAAGAAGGAAAATGAATGGATTAAGGGTTAATTATTGTTTATATATGATGGGTCATGGGCTTAAGCCCATGACCCATCATATATAAACAATAATTAACCCTTAATCCATTCATTTCCACTAACTCCATACACCATCAAAAACACACACTTAGCTCTCTCTCATCCTACTTTCTCTATCTATCCGAAATCACCAAGAAACCCGAGTATCAACCGAGGTAATGATAATATGATATTGTAGGTACTCAAACCCGTTAGATTTAGTCGCAAAACGACGAGCCGACACCCTTAAACCGTTAAAGTCACGAGATCCGGGTGGAACCGGGTATAAACCGATCAAAAGATGAGCTTAGGGGTCGTCCTAGCTCAGATCTGGATCGAACATGATGAAAAACGGTGAAAACGGTGGAAAAATAACTGAGATCTCGCTTTTCCGGCGAGATCCCGGTTTTTCGGCAAAGGCGGCGCTGGAAAGGTGGCGCCGGAAAGTGGGTACGAGGTTCAGAGAATGTTTCTGACATTCTCTAACCGAACCCTAATTCGTTGACGGAGAGTTAACGAACTAGCGGTAATTCGTCATGTTGATTCGTTAAGGAAGGACAACGAACTAGTTTAATAAAATGACAGAATGGTCCCTGGACTTAGAAAAGAATTAATTAATTACAAAATAGCCTTGAACTTTATTAATTTATAAAAGATACCTTAAAGGATTGAGAGGTTAACAATAAAATATTATCATGAAATTCTAATGGAAAATGTGTTAAGACAGTTAATGAAAAGAAAATTTTCCAAGCTGACCTGACAGCTTAACCCCAGCTAGGGGCTCTACCCCGTGGCGCTAGGGGATGCCTCCCCTAGAACCCTACTGCCAGGGGCGCTGCCTCCGGACCCCCGTTTGTTGAGGGTAATAATTAAACTAGAAACACGATGTGGGTAGTGATAGCTAAATTGATACGTGTAATTGTTATACAGTTAGTCGTGCACAGCTAAAGAAGGGAATAACTGTTAATGGTGAACGTAACTGCATTCAAGTGAGTTTCTAGCCCCATTCCTTGTTATATTTTCGGGGCTGTGTGCATACTTGATGTGATTAGTTAATACACTTACCTTAAGTGGTAAGTGTATGCCTTATATGATTATGTATGAATGAATGCTTGACGGTGCGTGAACGATCTTCGGATATTGCATGTACCATCGGGTGATAGTTTGAATATAAGAACAATATGTATATAATGTATGAATGATTGCTTGTCGGTACGTGAACGATCTTCGGATATTGCACGTATTGTCAAGTTATAATGTTATGCATAATGTACAGATAATATGTACGTATGTTATGAATAAATGTAAGAGATAGTCAGGTACAGAAGAAAGGGGCTGAGCCCTAATAATACTCAAGGCAGAAAAAGGACGGGACCCTAATAATATCCGAGGCAGAAAAAGGGACCGGACCCTAATAATATCTGAGGCAGAATAGAATAATGTAAAGTAGAGTTTAGAATAAAGTATGAGGGTAAGTACATATATTATGAACGAATTATGAAAGTATGAAGTACGTATGTAAGTACGCAGTTATGAATGTACTGTATGTTGTATAATTAACTAGAACTCACTCAGTATAGCTGACTTTTAGTATGCACGCAGGTTAACAGATTGAGACAGTTGGTTTGAGCAGGACACATGGCAAGATTGAAGAGGCTGTCATCTGAAGATTTGCAATGATGTTTTGATACTATGTTTTATTTGTATTTTATAAACACAAGCTATGAATATTTGTAATGAATGGTTGACTATTATTATTATTCGGCGAAAGTTTTAATTAACTCTGATATTTAGAACTGGTTTATAAGTAAATCCAACGTCCAAAGTGAGGTACCGGTAACAGGGCCTTACAACACACACACACACACACACACATATATATATGAATAGGGGTGCAATGTAGAGAAAACTCCTCTTAAAGAGATAACTACAGAACTAATAAAGAATTATTTTTAACTATTAAAAAAATATTTTGTAATTTTTTTTCTTTCATCCTTCTAATAAGTTGATATTTTTTCTTAAAAAAACAAAAATAAATGTCGATGTAGTGAATATGTGCAATAGTGTGCATTTATTTCATATAATACAATCCAATTGCATTATACAAGACATACTATTTAATATATGAAAATACAACACAATTGCTTGTGCGCAACACATATTATTGCATATATATAATACAATACTAATGGACGATGCACTAAATGGATTTATTTTTTATATAAAATAACAATATTGCAATACAATACAAACAATTGCATATATGATATCCAACACTATTGCAGAAATAAAATACACACTAGTGCATATATGCAATATGAAAAAGTTGAAGTACTGCATATGTGCACTACGAGAGTTTTTCTTTTTTTTTTAATTTTTTTCTTTCTGGTGAAGAATAATAACATATAAGAAAGATGAACGAAAAAAAATTTTAACAATATTTTTTTTAATTAAATTAAAAATATTTTTTTATTAATTCTCTAGTTCTCTATCTAAGAAAGAGTTCACTCTTCATTCTCTCTCTCTCTCTCTCTCTATATATATATATATATAGGATCCGATACATTAATCCTTTATTGTACATGTTAGTGCACGGTTTTGCGTCTCGAGTCTTTGTATTTATCTTTTGTATTAATTAATGAAAGAAATATTATTATATTAAGTTAGTTCGTTAAGATTGTTTAGTTCGTTAAGGATGTTTAACGAACTAGATGTTTAAGTTATGTTCCCTCCTAATTCATTAAGGATGTTTAACGAATTAGGAGGCAGTTCGTTCAATGTTTATTTATTAAGATGTAATGTAACGGAGTGGAGCTAGTTCGTTACGGAATGCGTAACAAACTAGACTCCATCTTCTATATATATAGGTAAACACCTCTGTTAATTTAACGATTGATTTTAACGTATTGAACCTCTGCCAATTTGTTCTCTCGATCAATCCTCCATATAAGTGATCTATTACTAATATATACACATAATATACAACTAATAGAACATATAAGTAAGAGTAATCATGAACTAGATCCGATGCGGTTAATCGTTATAGATCCGTGTTAATCGTATTAAGGTCTTGGATCTCAGATATGAGGCGCTCTCAAGTGGTATCAGAGATTTCGGGGTTCGATTGCTCTTGATCTAGTATTAATTTAATTATAACTTTGATTGATTTACGGTTTGATTTGGTTGGTATTGGACTGAATTAAGTTGAATTGGTGATTGGTAAGATATTGTGAAGGTTTGGTTGATTGGAATTGGGTTTTGGATTGGATTTATGTTATTTTTGTTTGGATATGATTGTGGCCGAAAACATGGGTTTGATTTTGGTCAACTGGATTCGGAATTGGATGAATTGAGTTACGAGATGTTGCGATTTGATTTCGCAATGGGTTTACAAGTTGTTTGATACGTTATTTGAACGTTTTGGTGTTGTATTGGAGGTGTATTACGGATTTGTGTTTGATTAGTGTGTTCTTCATTTTCCAGATTTCTGGAAAAATGATGATGAAGATTTGAAGATCTTCATCATCTGTTGAAGATTCATCA
The DNA here is from genome assembly GCF_021521415.1 of Bidens hawaiensis. NCBI lineage: Eukaryota > Viridiplantae > Streptophyta > Magnoliopsida > Asterales > Asteraceae > Bidens > Bidens hawaiensis. The sequence continues at coordinate 73,005 of NW_027505597.1, forward strand.
TCTTTAAGCAATTCGTTACCGTAGTTCGTTAAGTTTTAGTAATTTGTTTCTTATTTCGTGCTCAGTTTGTTACTCAGTTCGTTAACAAATGTGATTCGTGTAATCTAGTTCGTCAGACACGTGGTCTGATTCGTTAACCTCTTATCTAACAAACTTTTGCCACGTGGCAAAGGTTGTCAGAGTTTGTTATAACCGTTATAACAAACTGATTCGTTAAGCAACTGTATCTAATTCGTTAGCTTAATTCGTTACCTTGAATCAAAGATACGTTACTTTGATTCGTTAAGCTGACGTTGTGATTTGTTACTTTGATTCGTTAAAGTGACTTTGTGATTCGTTACTCTGATTTGTTAAGTGAATTCAGAGATTCGTTACCTTGGTTCGTTACATTGAATTTGGATTCGTTAATCTAATTCGTTAACCTGATTCGTCAAACTGATTCGTCAAGTTGACCTGATTCGTTGACTCAATTTGTTTGATAATTCGTTATAACCTAATTCGTGTGACACTGTTCCTGGTTCGTTACTCAGATAACTTTCAATTCGTTATAATTGATTCGTTATTTTAGTTCGTTACAAACACTGTTCACAGTTCGTTATACTTACTGTTCCAAGTTCGTTAACATATTTTCAAGTTTAGTCCTTGAAGTTTGATTGTTTGTTACTTATCAAGATGGCTGGTTTGTACGCATTAGCTTCTCAAAACGTACTCATGCAGCAAATGTTACAATTGGACACTGAAATTGGATCCCATTCAAAGTGTCCTCGATTGATGAAATTTAGTGATTTTCCTAAATGGGAACCTCGTTCTCGTGCTCATCTGGGTTCTGTTCATCCAGATTGTTCCTATTGTCTTGATGAAGTGTATACGATACCAACGATTGGAGATGAAACAACTGGATTAACGCCTAAAGCCATTTCACCATACTCACAAGAAGAAAAGAAATAGTTAGAGATCCAAACTAAAGCTTATTCGAATCTTACCATGGCTTTACCTCATACTATCTTTCATCAAATGGGTAGCATTAAGATTAGTGCTTCTTTGTTTCAACATATCCGTATGAGAAGTATGGGTAATACTGCGGAGAGTAAGAAGGTCATATTGAAATTTCAATTCAGAAATTTTAATTTACTTAAAGGTGAGACTGTCGAAGAAATGACAACTCGTTTCAATCATATGATTGCCGAGATGGAAAAATTAAAGATTGAACCTTCTAAATCAGATAAGTTAGACACGATTAAGGGTGCTTTACCGAGTTCTTACTCGACTTTCTTAATGGTATTGAAAGAGAATAATTATTTCGGTAATGAAGATCTAACTGCTTCTGAGTTCATGCAAAATATCGAAGCAAGAGAATATGATCTTAGGTGTCAAAAGTCTTCTAAGGAAAGTCAAGATCCAGTATTTTATGGTGGAAATATGCCTCTGAGTTCAACAATTTCTCCGATCACTGAATTTCTCACCCAAAATGCAAGTGACAATGCTACAACAATTTATAGTGATCCACGTGCATGCTTCTTCACTGCTGGAAGTTCTGGGTCATCTGGTGCTTCTGGTTCTTCTGGAGGGCCTGGAAATTCAACAACTGCAAATTAATTTTCAGCACCACCGAATGTGAACATGAAGGAGGCTGAACAAAACTTTGCTTTCTTGTCTGCCTTTATGACTTCTTATGAGAATCTGGTTAGTAGTAAAATTGCAACTAGTGAGTTGACTGATGAAGACTATGATCAAATTGATCCTAATGAGTTAAAGCTCATGGACTTGAAATGGAATATGGCGATGATTTTCAGAAAAGTGAAAAAGTTTATGCAAAGGACTGGAAAAGATTTTTCATCACTAAACAAGAAGGTTGGATTCAATAAACCGAAGGTTAAATGTTTCAACTGTCAAGAGTTTGGACATTTTGCTAAAGAATGTGACAAACCGAAGAAGGAATATATTGGTTCTCGAAATCAAGATCGAAACACTTCTGGAAAACCGAGTAATGATGCTGAGAAATCATCTGGGAACAAACCTTCTGCTACTAGAACACAAGCATTGCTGACTGCTGATGGAACTGATTGGTCACAATGATTGTTGTGCAATGAAAATCAAGCAAACTTAGCCATTTTTAAATCAAATGAAAATTTTCAAGATGCTAGTGAGAGTGAGCTATCTTTTGACAATGATATCGAGTATGATTCTGATGATTCATGTGAAAAGCTACCAACAACTTTTGCTTGCATGGCCAAAATTAATGAGGTTAGTACTTCTGTTCCTATCTCTGGTAATTTTCTGCTAATGTGTCTTGTGTTGAATGTGAGAAAAACAAACCTAAGTTAGAATCATTGAAAAACCATAATGATTGTTTAGTTAGAGAAATTGCTTCACTTAAGGATACTTATAGACAATCTTTGGAATCTCAAATGAGATCTAGGGAGAAAATTGAAGCATTGTCTGTACGTAATCATGACCTTAAGGCTGAGTTATACGTCAAAAATGAGAATCAACGATCAAAAATTTCAAGAAATCTTGAAGCATTGTTCTAAGATAACTGAGCTTGAAATTGAAGTTCTTGAGTTGAAAAATAAGTTGGGCAAGTTTAGAAACTCGTCATTTTTGCTAAATGAGATAATCGAAGTATCTGGTAAGTAAAAAGATTCTAAAAAGGGTATTGGTTTTGTTGAAGTTCCACCACCATTTCAAAATGATTATATAGCAAATCCTTTTGCTAGAAAAGAAGAAGAAATGATTGTGAAAGAACCTATTTTTTCTGAACAAACTACATCAGTAAAATTTGATAATATTAAAGCCCAACCACCAACTCAAAAAAATCATGTCGAAAGAAATAAAGTGTTTGTAGAAAATCTTGAGAAGGTGATCATTAAGGATGTGTTTGAACCTGAAGTGTGACACAAAAACCAGAACATTCCAAGTTCTAATCACATTTTATGTGAACCTCATGAATTTGAGGAGGTCGTGTATGGTTCAAACACAACTCAAGTGAAAAAGGAGGAACAAGTTAAGGTTAAACCAATGAAGGCCAAGAAATCAGAAAAACCTAAAATTTCTAATGATGATTTGACGCATTTTATCAATCCTACTGTTTCCAAGCCATCAACGGGTCGTGTGTTTAAATTAAAAGGATTGGACACAATGTTCACTAAGAAAGAGATTCCGATTAGCATTATCAAACCAGAATTGATCAAAAGTGTCATCACAATGAAACTTCCAAGATACAAGATCTTGAACGTCAGTATGCTTATGCCAAGTTATTCATAATCGAAAGTTTCTTTCACAATCAAACACATCGGACGCATTGATTAAAGCTAAGCAACTGTTAAAAACTGCTAAGAAAGTTCATTTTGTGAAATCAACTGGAACTCACACATTGCAAAGTTTTTCCAACTGGTTAGAGAAATTGCTTCACTTAAGGATACTTATAGACAATCTTTGGAATCTCAAATGAGATCTAGGGAGAAAATTGAAGCATTGTCTGTAAGTAATCATGACCTTAAGGCTGAGTTATTCGTCAAAAATGAGAATCAACGATCAAAAATTTCAAGAAATCTTGAAGCATTGTTCTAAGATAACTGAGCTTGAAATTGAAGTTCTTGAGTTGAAAAATAAGTTGGGCAAGTTTAGAAACTCGTCATTTTTGCTAAATGAGATAATCGAAGTATCTGGTAAGTAAAAAGATTCTAAAAAGGGTATTGGTTTTGTTGAAGTTCCACCACCATTTCAAAATGATTATATAGCAAATCCTTTTGCTAGAAAAGAAGAAGAAATGATTGTGAAAGAACCTATTTTTTCTGAACAAACTACATCAGTAAAATTTGATAATATTAAAGCCCAACCACCAACTCAAAAAAATCATGTCGAAAGAAATAAAGTGTTTGTAGAAAATCTTGAGAAGGTGATCATTGAGGATGTGTTTGAACCTGAAGTGTGACACAAAAACCAGAACATTCCAAGTTCTAATCACATTTTATGTGAACCTCATGAATTTGAGGAGGTCGTGTATGGTTCAAACACAACTCAAGTGAAAAAGGAGGAACAAGTTAAGGTTAAACCAATGAAGGCCAAGAAATCAGAAAAACCTAAAATTTCTAATAATGATTTGACGCATTTTATCAATCCTACTGTTTCCAAGCCATCAACGGGTCGTGTGTTTAAATTAAAAGGATTGGACACAATGTTCACTAAGAAAGAGATTCCGATTAGCATTATCAAACCAGAATTGATCAAAAGTGTCTTCACAATGAAACTTCCAAGATACAAGATCTTGAACGTCAGTATGCTTATGCCAAGTTATTCATAATCGAAAGTTTCTTTCACAATCAAACACATCGGACGCATTGTTTAAAGCTAAGCAACTGTTAAAAACTGCTAAGAAAGTTCATTTTGTGAAATCAACTGGAACTCACACATTGCAAAGTTTTTCCAACTGTTCTAATCTCGATTTCTACATGAAAAAGAAATCTGTGTCGTCTGATGATTTGGCCAAGAATTTTACTAGGACTGTGAGTCATCAACCTTCTGTGGCATCAGTTTTTACCAAATCTCAACATGATCGTGTGGACATGAGAAGTTGCTTTCTTTGAGGACAACAAGGTCATGTGGTAAGAAACTGTGGACAGAAGAAGTCTCAGAATCTTTATCCATTTGTCAAGGACCATTCAAAACCTGTTCCATTAGTCAAAGAGATTTTGAGATGACCAAGATCGTTTGATGATGAAACTCACATTATGTTTTTGATGTGAGTCCACGAAAGGTGATTCATGTCAATGAGAATGTAAGTTATGTTAAGCTCAAGTTTTTTCCAGCCGAACAAATCTGTAAGAACGTGAACACAAATGTCGTTCAAGCTGCCTATTTAAGACGAAAGTCTAAGAGGCCTATAACTTACTCTCAAGTTGCTGAACAACAATTGAATTCTGTTATATTTGATTCTTCTCATGAAACTCAAAAGGTGCCCAAGACTGAGGCCTGGGCTGCCTTTTTGAACTGATCATTTTCAATTTGTGTGTAGGATACATCCAAGACCGTGTCGGGTGAAAACTGGATAATGGACAGTGGATGTTCTTGTCATATTACTGGAAATCTCAACCTCTTAACCAATGTTAGAAATATTCAAGGAGGTTATGTTGCTTTTGCTGGAAATTATGGGGGTATGATAACACAAGAAGGTGATGTTTCAAATGGGCATATTACATTTGAGAAATTCAACTATTGTGATAAGGTTGATCATAATTTATTAAGTGCGTCACAAATTTGCGACAAAAAGTACACGACTGTATTTACTGATAAAGAATGTCTGATTCTGAAACCGGGATACGTCATTTCCGAGGACATGGTTGTCATGCGATCCCCTCGATCGAATGATATTTATGTGTTAAACATGTCTTCCAAAGCATCAACTTCTGTGGATACGTGTTTCGTTTCTAAAGCAACTAAAAGGACACGATTCTCTGGCACAGAAGAATGTGACATATTCATGTTAGGAAGATGAATTATTTAATGGCTAATGACTTGGTCGAAGGTGTTTCCTTGAAACATTTTAAATTATCTGACCACTGTATTGCTTGCAAGAAAGGCAAACCGAAGAAAAAGTCACATCCGCCTAAGTTAATGAATTCCATTGATACTCCACTTGAACGACTTTATATGGATCTTTTTGGTCCTGTGAATCGTGCTAGTATCGCTGGAGATTGGTATTGTCTTGTAGTTACCGATGACTATTTAAAATATTCATGGGTCTTATTTATGAGTTCAAAAGATCAAATACCCGTTCTGGTTCAAGGCTTAATCACTAAGATCGAATCACTATACAAACTAAAAGTGAGACGTATTCGAAGTGATAATGGTACGGAGTTTAGAAACAATGTGTTGGATTTCTTTTGTGTTCAAAAGGGAATTCGTCGAGAATATAGTGCTCCTTACGTACCACAACAGAATGGTGTTGCTGAAAGTAAAAACAGAACTTTGATTGAAGCAGCTAGAATTATGCTTGCAGATTTTAAGCTTCCTGTCCAATTTTGGAACGAGGCTGTTAATACTTCTGGCTATACGCTTAATCGGGTTCTAAAAGTTAAGAGACTCCAAGAGACGAGTTATGAGCTTTTGAACAAACGAAAACCTAATTTAAAGTATTTGGAACCATTTTGGTGTCCCTGTACTATTTTGAAGAGAGATGCGGGTAAATTTAAAGAAAAGGCTGTTGAAGGATACTTCTTAGGTTATGCATCACCTAAGAAGAGAGTATGTAACTTTACCTTGGGTTGTGTAGAGGAATGGTACCATGTTGATTGTCAAAGGTACACCACTCCTTCTCAAGGTAAAGGTCCTGATTGGATGTTTGATTACGAGAGTTTATTCAATTCTTTCACTCAAATTGAAGATCAATCTGATGAAGATTTGATTCGTGCGTATTTGGAAGATCAATTCTCACTTCCAAGATCTTCTAGGTCTGTTTATGTTGATGCTTCACAAGATGATCTTCCTGATACAATGGACGTGACTTCGATCTCGTCTGATGATGGTCATTTTGTTGATTCTTCCTCGGCTCCATTCCCTGAAACACATGTGATTGGTGAATCATCTCATGATGCTGAGGAGAATCTTACTAATTTAACAGACAATGTTGTTGTTCCTGAGAATCCCACTCTTCGGATTCATAATTATCATCGAAAGGAAAACATCATTGGGGAACTTGATGTGGGTGTGCAAACACGTCATCAAGTAGCTTCTTCAAGTGAAAATAATGTATTGTGTGCTTATGCGGATCTTCATTCCTCTGGAATCGTAAATCTTGCCAAATACACTTGTTTTCTATCCCAAGTAGAGCCTACAATGACTCGTATGGCACTTGAAGATCCTTCTTGGGTGGAGGCAATGCAAGAGGAATTGCAACAGTTTAACCGACTGGGTGTATGGGATCTTATCGATAAACCTGCTCGAGTCAAAAAGCCTATTCCGACTAAGTGGGTATTTAAATGTAAAAAGGACGATCGTGGAGTGATCGTGAGAAACAAAGCACGGCCAGTAGTGCAAGGTTTCCATCAACAAGAGGGTATAGACTGCACTGAGGTATATGCTCCAGTTGCAAGATTGGAAGCTATACGAATCTTTCTGGCTTATGCGGCTTACAAGAATATTAAAGTCTATCAGATGGATGTTAAAAGTGCTTTTCTTAATAGGAAATTAAACAAGGAAGTGTTTTTTTACCGCTTAAAGAAGGCACTGTATGGTCTACATCAAGCCCCGAGAGCTTGGTATAGCACGCTTGCTGACCATCTGACTGATAACGGCTTCAAGAGCGGGACTGTCGACTGCACTTTATTTTATAAGAATATTGGTGATGATCTTCTCCTCATTCAGATATATGTCGACGACATTATCTTTGGGTCAACAAACGAAAAGTTATGTAAGGAATTCGAGAAGTCAATGAAAACAAAGTTCGAGATGAGCTCGATAAGAGAGATGAACTTCTTTTTAAGGTTGAAAGTTAACTAGTCTGCAAAAGGAATCTTTATTCACCAGACTAAATATGTGAACGATGTCTTGAGCCGATTCAAAATATCTTCCAGGAAAATCCCTTCAACTCCTCTCCCCGTGGGTCACAATTTATCACCAGATGAATTTGAGGACACCGTCGATCCTACCCTCTATCGAGCTATGATTGGGTCTTTGATGTATCTTACTGCTTCTCGACCTGACATAATGTTTGCAGTTTGTTTATGTGCTAGGTACCAAGCTAGTCCCCGAGTGACTCATCTGGCAGCGGTCAAGCGTATTCTTCAATATCCGAGGGGTAATCCTGACATCGGGTTATGGTACCCCAAGGACGATAATTTTGAACTTACCGCCTTTTCTGAATAAGACTATGGAGGGTGCAAGATTAACTTCAAATCGACTACAGCAGGGTGTCAATTCTTAGGAAGCCGGCTTGTTTTTTGGCAATGTAAGAAGCAGACGACGGTCTCCACTTCAACCGCTGAGGCAGAATATGTTGCAGCCTCGAGTTGTTGTTCCCAGGTTTTATGGATCCAACTACATTTGCGCGACTACGGTTTGAATTTTCTTACTACTCCAATTTTAATTGATAACTCTGCTTCCATTAGCATCACCAAAAATCCCGTACAACATCTTAAACGAAACATATCGAAATTCGATATCATTTCATACGGATTTGATTGTTTTGAAAAGAAATTAATCGATCTTGAGAAAGTACATACCGATTTTTAAAAATCCGATCTATTTACCAAAGCATTTGACAAAACTCAATTTAACTTTTTGCTTGCTTTAAATGGATTAAAAACCTTTGCTGATGTACTGAAACAAGGTTAATTATTTTTATTTTCGGTTTATTTTTCTTTTACTTTTCTTTCACTTTTATGTTTTGGGTTTTTGGGGTGAAAAACTAGAAAATACAAAAATACAGTGCTTTCCGTTTGTATAGATAAAAACCAAACACATTTGAAAAACCTGAAAAAGACAAAAATATTGTGTTTTCTTGTTTAAAAATATTTTGAAAATCCAAAAACATTTTAAAAATTTTTGAAAAATCAAAAATATTGTGTTTTCAGCATGTATAGAAAAATCCAAAAATCCAAAAATATTGTGAAGTTTTATTATGTTTTATAAGAAAATTGAAAAAGACAAAAAGATTGTGTTTTTAAGTATGTAAAGAGAAAATCCAAAAAGATTTTTGCATACGTTCGCTGAAAATTATGTCAATTACCTATATTTTAAGGACATATATGTGTATATGTTTGGTTCTGATGTTTACTTGTAAATGTTTGGGATAGCCATTTACCTGATAATGGAAAGTAATTGGGGCGATTGTTATGCATTTTACTTTATTATGTCGCTGAAAATTATGTCAGTTATTTAAGTTTGTGGAACATGCTTGCATGTTTTGGTCCTATTATCCACTTGTGGTTTGATAGGATAGCCATTAATCTATAGACTAAAAATGACTGGGGTGATTGAATTTATTTTAGTTTTATGCTCCTCAAAATTTTGAGTTTTTGAAGCAAAAAGAGAAAATGATAGTACATTGATCATTTGACCTCATATCAAGCAAGAAATAAGCTTAAAAGACTAAGTGCTTAATTGCATTGGTGCATTGATAGGTCTTAAACAACTTGTTAGAGTAAAGTATGTGATATAAACATAAAGATATGTCAAATTGAAAAAGGTGTTAGTCTCTAACAAAAATCTCGGTAATGATGGCAGAAATGTAATAGCCTATCGTACTCAAGCCTTATATTTATTTAATCACCAAAAATAAAATAAAGCAAATAACAAGCGTTGAGGTTCTGGACACTGTGAGTCTTTATGCGGTTTAATCATCTGGGTATTCATATGCATGAATATTTCATCCGCTTTTAGAGCAAACCCAAATTCATTAAACTTGATCATTGTTGTACATCGTACAAATTTAAACTACTAGCTTGATCACAATCCGCTGTTAGTCATACATTTGTTCCTCCCTTGCGCGCGTCTCAATACCAGTAAGAAACGGACCCCATGGGATACAATGTATGTAAGCCGATATATGGACTCGTGCATACTCACTCACAGTAAATGAAACTCAATGCATTGCTCACAAATTTCAATAAAATTCAAATTTTGATCAACATTATAATGGTTTAAGTCAAGTTGGGGTGATATGGTAAAAATCAAATTAAACTTGAACCGAGACTAGAGGCTGATAGTTTCTGATATTCTGTGCTCTAATTGAACATTTAATCATATCACAGAAATGCTTGAAAGTTTGTTATAAGATTTAAATGGACAACAATATCAATGACCGACTTAACGCCAGTCACAATATCACTGAAATATAAAACTGTAATGGAAGGGCAATTTGGTCAATATGATTCTCTGCTCAAACTCACCAAAAATCCAAAAAATATGTACTGCTTTTGAAAACTCATACAAAAACACAAAAATATTTTGTTATTTTATGTTTTATTTTCAGATAATTTTCTTGTAAATATCTTTCATCAAAAATTCAAAACCAAAAATATTTTATTTTTTCTTTTACATATTATTTAATTTTCTTTAAGTTAAGTGTTTTTTAACGTAAAACACGTTAAGGTATTTGATCATCGAGATACGGGATTTCGTTGATTTATTTATTTAACAATTGATATCAATAAATAATTATTAATTTAATTATTCTTTTATTTAATTGATTCAATTATTTAATTATTTAATTTAAAATTACATAAATGAAATTCTTTATTCTTGTAAAACGAATTAGGGTCATTTATAATGAATTGCATTCCAATTCGTTAATTTAATTCGCTTCCGCCACTCTGTAACGAATAACTTCTAATTCGTTAAACATAACTTAACGATTCAAGCGCGAATTACTGCTAATTCGTTATTAAGTCGTTTAAATTTTAACGAATTAACTTTAATTAGTTATGCCACGTGTGCATGTATGATAACGAATCACTTGATTCATTATTTCAAATTTAAACAAATCTGATGACTTATTACATTGGAGATTGTGCCGCGTCAGGGTATATAGGGTGTGAAGCCCTTTCGTTTTCACTATTCATCGTTCTTCTTCCTTAAGTAACGAACCCCTGGCAAAATTTTTCTAAAATTGCAGACCTTCACTGTTTCGTGTTTTGATCATCAATATCGATTCATAAGGTAAAGATGATCACAACGTGATGTTTTTCGTCAAATTTGATGAAGATCTTGAGGGCAACTAGTTTATTAATGTATCGGTTTTTAAGTTATTTAAAAAACCCTTAATTTACCCATTGTGTACCATGATTTGTTACAAATAGTTAATACAGCTTAGTTCGTGATGTGTTTCAGAGATCCTAGTGATCATTTGTTTGGTTTTACATCGATGATTATGTTTGAATTGAATTCAGAATTGCATTCTTGACTTTTAATGTTCTTGGCAATTTTGACTTGGACTTGATTTGTCAAACATTAAGTCTAAGGGCCATTCGTTAAGATATGACGAATTGGAACTGTTTCGTGTCCACTTCGTTACCCAAATCACAAGAATCAGGATATCAATCATTATTGATAACGAATCAAACTTTCATTCGTTATTTATAATGAATCAGACTTTCATTTGTTATCTTTTCATAACTGGTTCGTTAAGATCTAATTCTTCATATCTACTTGATAACGAAGCTAGCCGATTCGTCATAACGAATCACCAGTTCGTTATAACGAATCAGCTTATTTAACGAATGACATTTTAAAATTATTATTAATTTAATAGTTTATAAATTAGTATAATTTTATAATTTTATTTAATTCTTAGTTATTCTAATTCTAGTATCTGTTTTATTATCAGTTATGGCCAATAATATGGATCAGGATCCTTCCGCTGCTGAGCCACAACAACAACAGAAACAAGATCTTCCCTTACTTCCGTGAGTTCCGTACGACTAAAGACATAGTATTTGTGCCTTTGTTGGTACAAATTTTGCTGACGAGGATGTCTTTGGGGAGATGTTAGCCTTCATTCGTCGCTCCCGTATTAATTATGTCATCACAGCAAATCCGGACGTTCGTTTCAGTATCGTCCGTTAGTTCTGGAACACTGCTCGATATGTGGAGAATGATAACCAAATTGTTGCAGAAGTGAATGCGAGACCAGTTGTGATATCAACTAAGACTGTTCGAAGGGTGTTGAGGTTCAATGATACTATTGATGACCCGAGTGAGTATCACAGAGAGCTGATTCAAGGGTTATTTGGTCGATTATTTTATTCTGGTGATCTTGAAAAGTCCATGTATAACAAGGCATACTTGTGTCCCACATACAAGTACTTACTACATGTTCTTATACACTACCTTGGTGGACGGAAAGGAGGTTTTGACGAATGCCGTATCATGCTTCAATCGGCGTTCGTTGCATTAATTCTGAATAAACCTTTCAATTTCACGGAAATGATCTTCGATCATCTCAAAGAGAATTGTATTGTCGTGAAATGACGTACAAAATTCTTAATGTATCCTCGGTTTATTCAACTGTTCGTTCAGGATGCAGTCCATGATTTGGTGATCGATCCAACACTACTTGAAGATAAATTAAGTTGGAACACATGAAAGCAGATACTATGCGGAGGATGAAGCAATATTGTCAAACTCCTCATCCACGATTCAAGAGTTAGATTGGTCATGTATCCAATCCTGATTATGAATTTCCTTCTAATGTTCGCTGGATCCACGATGACTCAAATTCTGAGCGTGAAGAAGGTGAAGGTGGGAACGATGGTGATGATAATGATGGTGGTGTTGGTGGTGATCCAGCTCAACAGCAACGTGTTAAGGTTGAGGCAACTGTTGTTGAAGCTGCTCAACCTAAGAGGAAACGAAAAGAGATTGCTGGTGTAGGGTCCTCGAAACATCGAGTGACTGCTGGAGCTGGTGTTTCGTTTGGCGTCCAGCCTCCAAGGTCGTCTATTATTCAACGCCCAGCGGTGCCGCTTACTACTAGCACCCCGGAATTCATGTTGACGACTACTCTTACATCGGATCCTAGTCTTGGCATGATTCCACAATCAGTTCTATCTACTTTGCCAAGGCCTACGACCGCTACATCGGTGGTTTCACCAACACCGACGATGATGCCACCACCGCCTATGGATATTTCTTTTATGAGGCTCAATCGTCCTCAGGGTCCTGTTCAGCCAATTCCTCCCTCGTTTCGTGCCATGACACAGGATCAACAGATGAATATGCTCTTGAGCTTACTTCATCTTTATGAAAATCAAATGGCTGTTGATAGGCTGACTCAAGAGCGAATGCTGGACAATCAAAAGAAGCTGCTGAGCTATGCCTCTTTTTGCCAAAAGGAGAGCAAAGCCCTTCGTGAGATTTTTACGTCTCAGGGGGTGAAGTTACAACCACAAGAAGACATGATTCTGCAGCTTACATGCAAAGATGATGTGCTCAAGAAACGATGATGAAGATCCTGATGAGTCAGGTGCTGGGGGTAAGACGAAACAAACTCACGACTCATCCTCTGGTGCAGGTACGAGTGCTGCTGCTGGTGAATCGAGAAAACAGTTGGTTGTTTATCATGACTCGGAGAATGTTAAACCCATTAGGTCTATAAAAGCCAATACTATTATAATTATTGATGGGTCGGGGATGGTCAGAAGCATTGTGAATGCTGATGAAATAGAAGCGGGACAGTTTGTTGAGAGGTCTTTAACACGAGAGCAGATTTCTATACTGTTGGGTCTAAATGACGATGAGCTAACCGTGTTAGAAGCTGAGAACGATGTGGAGGTCGAGAATGATGAAGAGTTCTTGAATGATCCGACTATTCAGATAAACACGTCTTTCATTTATGAAGACGAGGAAGTTGAGATTGAAGACATAACGGCTGAGGAATACCTTGATCTATTTCAAAGATCAAACGTTGATCAGGGTGCTCTGATCTTTAATGAAGAAACTGTTAAAGCAGCAGAATATCAGTCGGAGAAGGAATCAAAGGGCAAAAATGTTGATACAAGATTTGATTCGAAGACTAATCCGTCTGTTGAGGATATTCAAGGCTGGTTTGCTTACAGAGACAAAAGAGCTCGTAAGATTATCTATGCATACAGATACGTTGATCAAGAGTTGAAAATGGAAGCCGTTGCACGTGCCAAAGCCAATTAGATGACTTCTTTCAAGGCCGTGTCAAAATTTCGAGGTGATATTATTTCATGGCTTTTCGATTCTGAGTTAAAAGTTTGTATCATCAAATGGGAGAACGGCGTTCAGTATTATGAAAAGATTACTGACGTTCTCTCATTACCAAGATGGGATGTACGGACTCTTGCATACCGTCCTTTCATTAACCGTGGGGGAAATCGTCAAGCAGAATGGTTCCATCAGCATTTGCATTTCGAGGTCAATCACGGTTTTAAATTCTTTAAGCCGCAGATCCCAATTCGTAAGCGTATTGATGAGATAGATCCAAGAACATGCTGGAGGAAGCTAGTGCTTAAAGTTAAACCACCGAAAATAATGAAGCGTGTACCAGTCAAGACGCTGAATCAACACATGTATTTATCTTTCAACCGCTGGTATTATGACAATCGAACTGGCGAGGCCGTTATTGTTCTTGGTAAGGGCTTGATGACCGAGCTGATTAAGATTATTGATCCGGTGTGGCTCGTGAACTTGACAGAGACCGACAATGATGTGCTGTTCAAGAATAAGATATTAATAGAGCATCGTGAAGACTATGACCGAGCAATGCAATTTCAACGTGTTGTACATGTGTGTCATGAACATGGGATTCACAGCTGCATAGACTGGCAGTCCAAGCACTTCAAATAATTTAAAGACAAAGAGCTCAAGACGAGTGGGTGTCTGTTAGTGCACGGTTTTGCGTCTCGAGTATTTGTATTTATCTTTTATATTAATTAAAGAAAGAAATATTATTATATTAAGTTAGTTCGTTAAGATTGTCTAGTTCGTTAAGAATGTTTAACGAACTAGATGTTTAAGTTATGTTCCCTCCTAATTCGTTAAGGATGTTTAACGAATTAGGAGGCAGTTGGTTCAATGTTTATTTATTAAGATGTAATGTAACGAAGTGGAGCTAGTTCGTTACGGAATGTGTAACGAACTAGACTCCATCTTCTATATATAGAGGTAAACACCTCTATTAATTTAACGATTGATTATAACGTAATGAACCTCTGCCAATTTATTCTCTCGATCAATCCTTCATACAATTAATCTATTACTAATATATACACGTAATATACAACTAATGTAACATATAAGTAAGAGTAATCATAAACTAGATCCGATACGGTTAATCATTATAGATCCGTGTAAATCGTATTAAGGTCTTAGATCTCAGATCTGAGGCGCTCTCAGTACAATAGGTACGCGACACTTTGAAACGTCGATTTTCAATACCCACGCTAACCCTAAAATCACAGCCACGCGAGCCGGTCTTCCCATTGATTCCGTCGACCTTCACCATCACCGTTCATGAAACATCTCGGATTTTTGTATGTGTATTCGCTTGTGTTTAACCCGACTTGAAAATATTATTCGGATCTTTTGTATTAATAAAAAATTTTATTTAATTTGGTTTAACCTATTTTATATCCTCGTAACTTTCAAACTTATCAAACAACTCTTAGAAACTTATAAAATCGCTTATTTTGATTTAAAACGCATTTTTAGAAGTACAAGGTGTGAAATCGTTAAAAACAAACTTTGGCCAGATGCCCCTCACAGAGTCGCGCGTAGGAAACATCCTCGTTCCTTCGCGCCACGCGGGGAACCCATCTGATCAAGCGAAAACTCGTTTTGACTCGTTTATTCGTTTTTAGTGTTAAATATTACCTAATTTGATCTAAATTCCGAAACATAAGCCCCAAGATAAGTCATATGATATTATAACATGTCCAAATTCATACTTACGATTTTATAAACAATTTTTGTTAGTTAAAATACCCGCTTTTGTCATTAATTGATTATTTCGTTTCCTAATCGAGTTATTTACCTAATAAAAAAAGTTTTATACTTAATTTTTAAAGAAGGAATATCATAAAACCCTAAATTATTACTTCAACATCAACCACCATCTCTGTATTCTTGAATACCCTATCCCTATTGTCGGCTTCTTCAAGATTATTCAAGTTCTTAAAGCATATGTTGACTTTCAAACTTCTAGACTCTTTGACCTCGTTTATCTCAGTGTTCCATAATCTTCCCAGGTAAGTTGCCTTTTGATAAAACATGTATTTTCATCAAATTAACAAAAATACACAGTCAATTTCGCTGCTTGAGGAGATTCGGTAGTCAATTTGATCTCGATCCGTTTAAAGGCAACAAAGTCAATTTTAATAGTTTTTCAATTACTACTAATTTTGGTCAAAACTAGCTTTTGGGCCAGACGACTTTTTTTTGTCATGATATTTTGAGTGTACTAGCCAGAACCCGACTCCCAATTCGAAGTTCAAATTCTAAACAGTACTAGCTCGCTTATACATTAAATATTTCATATCATGAGACTTTTACATATGTTTGACCTGATTCTAGCGGCAATGTTCTCGTGTTTAATTCTACTTTATTATCTCCACGTTTTGGGTTCATTCGTGTCGAATCAATCAGCACGTTATATTCCTCGTTTAACATTATTTCATTATTATCTCGCCTAATTAAAAAGGTGAGTAATCACTCCCCTATTTTACTGTTTTTAAACAAACTTTTGGGATTCTATGTTTACTTATTATGGGTCGAGATACTGTACAATAATGCCATTACATACGATAGGTACGCGATACGCTCAAAGGCAAAAATACTAAACGCTTAAAATGCTCAGCCGAAAACCTAAAACGCTCAGCCAAAAACTATAACGCTCAAAAACGGTTTTCATGAATAAAAGTAAAATTTTGATCGATTAACGATCCAAAATTGTTTATTTTGGTGAACTAATTAATAATTTGATATATATATATATATATATATATATATTGACGATTTCGAGATTTGCGATGTGATTCATGGATTGATTTCATGAAATGTAAGTATTCTTGTATTCTTGTATTCGTGTACATTACTCAACTATTGTATTGAATCTTTTCTCTACTTATTAGTGCTTTCATATTGCATATAATCCATAACTAGCAGATCATGATTATCGTATTGTTAATCAATTAAATGTTTATTTGTTATTTGCTTACTTGCTTATTTGTTTAATTATAGCATTCAGAGAGGTCTGACATATTTTATTCTATTATTGATACCGTCTTAGTAGCCATAGACCGTGTTTGTCATTCATGGCCAAACGGCACCAACTATTTGCTTGCATTCAATTGTGTATGCTCATGATACTGGTTTGCTTATTTGTTTTTTGTATATTATATCATCTATCAAAATCGGGATTACTTACTCAACATTTGTTGTTGATAAACCTATTTTTATGCATATTGCAGGAGGTTTATTTTGGATGGTTAAATAACTTAGTTTATTTGACTTTTATGTTATTATAAGGATATTTGATTTAGTTGGTCATTTTTAAATCTTTTGAATATCGTGTACTTGATTTGAATTTAATAAAGTAATTAGCTCATTTTCATTAATATTGTTATGTTAGTGTCTTGTGAGTTGTGAGCAATCAGTTAGCGTTCTGGCGTTTCTGCCTTAGGTTGGGTGTGGCAATTCAGCAATTTGTGACCGTCCAACGATTCACTCCACCGCCTTAGGTCCGCCTATTGTTGTTCACAGGTTTATTCAGTTTTTTTATAAGAACTAAAATTGGAATTGGAGCAAATTGATCAATCAATATTTGAAATCGATCCAATTAATCATCAATTTGAAGCTTTAATCAAATAATATTGACTTTGAGTGGTGGATATTTACGTTTGAAAATATCATATTTTAAGCCTGAACGTTTTATGGTTTAAGCCTAACCGGTTTAGGCTTTAACGCTTGAATGTTTTAGGCTTTGGATTTTGGCTTGAACGTTTTTTGTGTTTTTAACCTTGAACGTTTTTCGCATACGTAATGTATATTAAGCGATTATTGTACGTTAACTTATATATATATATATATATATGTGTGTGTGTGTGTGTAGGGATGAGATCTAGAGAGAACTCATCTTAAAAAGAGAACTAAAGAACTAATAAAGAATTATTTTTAACTTTTAATTTTTTTATTTCTTTTTGTTTCCTCCTTCTAACAAGTTGATATAGTCCCTAAAAAAACTGTCGATGTAGTGCATATATGCAATAATAATGTATTTTATATGTACAATAATGTTTTATTGCATATAATACAACATAATTGCATTATACAATTCACAATATTGAATATAGCAAATACAACACTATTTATTGAATGCAATGCACACTAATGCATATATGTAATGCAATTCTAATACTAATGCACATATGCTCTATATCAATATTTTTTTTATATTTGTATATAATATAAACTATTGCAAATATACAATACAAACAACCATAAATTGCTATTCAACACTATTTCACATATCAAAATACACAATATTGCACATATGCATTGTAAAAAAGTCGACGTGTTGCATATATGCATTACGAGTTTTTTTTTTATTTTTATATATTTTTTGTGGTGAAGAAAAAATAACAACATATAAGAAGGATAAAAGAAAAAAAATTAAAAATATTTTTTTTAATTAAGTTAAAAGTAAATTTTTGTTACCTTATTCTCTTTTAATAAGAAGTTCTCTCTTGATCATTTCCTTATATATATATATATATATATTGATTTTTTTAATTTATTATAATTCTTTTAATTAAATAGGTAAATTGACCAATTTGCCCTAGTGTGCGAAACACACGACTTGACTTACCGAGAAAAATTAATTAGGTTATGACCAAAGGAAAAATGGTGTTGGATTTGTAAGCAAATCAATTTTGAAGATTAAGAACGAGTGAAACTGAGTGTAAACATAAAGAACAGTTTTTATAATTTTGAACCGCTAAACCGCTAAATGTACAATAAACACCCACACAATTATACAAGTCTATTGAATAAAAAATCAAGAGATAGTAAAGAGTTGGTACAACATAAAGTTTCTACAAATATACATCAGACTGTATCCAAACAATCAACAACAGCAACCCATGTTCATATCAGAAGCTCTTCATCTGATTCTGAACATTAGATCTGTTTCATTATTAATCAATAGATCTTCTTTCTTATAAACCAATCAATCAAAACTTTGATAACACAATCTCTCTCATGAATTCTTCAGGTGCTGCAACAAACACAGAAACCACACCTCAGAAAAAAAAATTAAAGATTGTTTTTGGTCATGGTTTATATGTGATTACCTTTGCCACCAGTGAAAAGATTAAACTGCCCGACCGCCTGCCGGAGGAACATCTCGACCCCACTAACAATAATGGCACCAGCCACTTCGGCATCGGCTAAAAGTGTTGTTTTTCTAGGCGTGTAAACAGCATCAAAGACAACAGAGTAATCTCTCAAGGTTTCCTAAAATAATTATAATAAGAAAACATGTATTAACTAGAATATTATAATAATAAAAAAAAACATGTATTGTCACTTATTAGATTATTAACTAGTAGATTAAATTTTGTTAAGGACAGTTAATGTTTGAATAACTAACCTCGGAAACAGGGATTCGGTTTTTATTCGGGTGCATCCCGATGGGTGTTGCATTGGCGAGGACCGCGCCTTTTTCGGGTTGGAATGTCGTCAACTGTTCAAATGGCAAAGCTTGACCCGACACTGCTTGAGCTAGTGATTTTGCTCTATCTTTAAAAACAAAAAATTAGCTTTCATTATTCACTTGGCACATAAACTTAAAACATAGAGACAGTAAAGTTGATACACTTTGGCTTTTCGAAGTCAAACATACCATAGTCAATATCAAAAACTAAAACTCGGGCTCCCCTACTTTTGGCGCCAAATGACAAAGCCCTCCCTGCACCACCGGCACCAACCAAGACAAACTGTTTCCCGGTTAAAGGAGAAGGAAAAGATGCTTCTCCATTCACCAGACCTCGAGCTGCAGTTAAAGGGTACTTTGGTCATTTTCTAAAGTTTAACAGAAAAGTTAAGCCCCGTTCACTTTAGGGACCGTCCATGTTACAAACCTGCAAACTATTGGACTAAAGGCGTAATTTTTCAAACTTGAGTACCAAAACAAAAATCCATGCATACCCACACGGACCATCAGTAATTATTATTATTATTATTATTATTATTATTATTATTATTATTATTATTATTATTATTATTATTATTATTATTATTATTATTATTATTCTGGGGGTATGTATTTCTGTCACGACACGAACCTAAAATAAAATTTGAGGGTATGGGTCAGTTTTTGGTTGAACCCATTGGTTGACCTGACAAATTTGCTAGTTGACCCATATATAACCCATTTGATATTATATGTATATTTTTGAAGTGTTCTTTTATGTTATAACTAAACTAATTCGATATTATGCAGCATTAAAAAGATAAAAGATTAAAAGTGCAACAAGTTTTTATAGTTTAAATGTAATTATATTATTTTTCAAATGTTCTTTTTATATGCTTTCCTAATACCTTTAAGTGCATCTTCAATTGCAGTTATAGAAGCTTCACAATCTGTATTATATCCAATCAGTTTCCCATCACTTAGCCTTTTTACAATAGTGTTAACCGCGCCTATAGCCTGAAAAACAAACCAACATTGCATAGGTTATTAAAAAAAATATAAGTTTAGCAAATCAAAAATAAAATTAAATAGTTGAAATGTTAGGGGGTGTTTGGGATTGCTTCTTAAAAATGTTTTTTGCTTTTTGAAGAGGCAAAATGTCCAAAATGCCCCTCCAAAAGCACCTTGCTTTTAGGTGTTTTTGGAGGGGCATTTTGGACATTTTGCCCTTATAAAAAGCAAAAAACATTTTTAAGAAGCAATCTCAAACATGCACTTAATATCAACCTTAGCTAGAGGATGCACTTCGTCACAAAATTCCATCACCGCTTCCTTGTATGGTATCCCAACACTGCAAGTAATGATCAAGAGTCAAATCTTGCGGTCAACATGTTACGTCAGCGTGTATAAGTATACACATACATACCTGTAACCAGCAAAGTCAGGACTTTCATAAATATTAAAGAACTTTTTGAGATCATCCACAAACATTGGAACATAAACACCATTATAGCCCACATGTCTGAAAGTAGGATTATGCAAAATCGGGCCTTTACTATGGCTAACGGGCTTTGAAATCAACCCAAAAACTTTTGTATCTGCATCAATATGCTCTACTCCGTATGCTTCTCTAAGGCTGGCAAGAGTTGGTAGACCAGCCACTTGATTCCCTTCAAGTGACCCATACACTAACACGCCCCCAAATTTCGGACCGAGTAATTGACTAATTAGCCCACGTTCACCCGTTGAGTATGCAATTAAAGGTACCTGCATAGATACAAATATTTAAAGGGCAGACCTTCTTAAAGTATTTTATAAAAGAATAATAACTTGTACCTGGCAATGTGAAAGCAAATGAAAGATTCTTGATAGTTCTGTGATATCGGTTGCGGTTGTGACAAGTTTAATGATATGTGCACCGGTTGATTGCATTCGTGTTACAAGATGGCTTAAATTCTCCTTAGAAGACGTGATTTTATCAACATAACAAGAAACTATTATCTTGCAGTTGTTTTGCTGACTCAGCTTGTGTTTTTCCATTATTTCAAAAGCTACCTGAGTATTATATAAATGTGCAAATATTATGATAAGTTGATATCTATGTATTGTTTAGTTTGCATACAGTCGAATAATTGTTAATTAATATTATTACCGGAAGCTCCAAGTCAGTATATTCTGCTCCTAATTCTTTAGCAAGTGTAAGTGCTTCTTGCCTTGTCTTTTCATCACCATCATATAATCCACCATCCCTTTTTGGTCTAAATAAAGATTAAAAACTTATTAAAATGTCTAAGTGGATATTAATGTTATAACCAATATAAGAAACTATGGGAAAAATGTTATTTTGGGTGCCATTTTTCTACTTACGCAGCGTTATATTATCTATACTCTCTAACAAAAGGCTACAACTTTTACCACTTATCACTCTTTACATTAAACCTCACCCTTTTTAACAAATTTATAATAGTAAATTAATAGTTACCATTGTTAAAATTTATGCTTCAAAATTTATTAATTTAATATTTACTTCATACTTTTTGCTTTCAGACATTTGATATTTATAATTTACTTTAAAACTGTTTTAAAGACTATTGTACAACGACAGTATTAATAGTGTTTTACAGGTTTATTGTTTCTTGTATACTGATTATATATTAAATATTGTATTTTCAAGAATATCTTTCTTTTAACTAGAAGATTTAACAATTTTATTTTGGGCTCAAAATTGATGGAGTTCTTAAAACTGATAATGGTGACGTGGAATTTTAATGTTCTAAGGTCCTACAAATTATCACATCTTTGTGGTTAATAAATGATATGTCTAGGGACCAAAACCCCTCAAAAAGATGAAGAGTTTCTTAAAATTTAAATAAAAAAATAAATTTCAAAGTGAGCAAAATTAGGGCGTTAGGTTGGTGGGTTGAATATGTCGGCTCCAAAGAATAAAGCTAAAGCTTTTCATGCGGTTTGTCTAGTTACAATGTGGTGTCTTTGGAAGAAACGAAATGATCTAGTCCACAATGGGGCCTCGGTTCACTTTCAAAGTCTTTTCGAAGAGATTAAATCTTTAAGTTACCTTTGGATCAAGATTAGATCCAAAAAAAGAGGGTTAACTTGGAGGATTGGTGTAGGTTTCGGTTATAAATTCGTTGTTAGTGTTGTATGGTTTTGCTTTTGGTGGAGAGGCTTAGTTTGTATTTTCACTCTTTACCTTCGTTTTGGTGGTTGTATTTGGCGGTTCTAGCTTCTTGCTAGTTTTAATAAAAAAATTTGTTGATCGTTAAAAAAAAAGTTGGTGGGTTGAATTTTTTCAACTCAAACCTGAACCGTATTTTAATTCGTGTAAGATAAATCAAACCTAACTAGCGCACCCTTAAAATCGTTAATCCAAACACGATTTGTTTAACCCATTAATTAAAATGTGTCATATGAGTTGGTTGTTTATTATCAAGTTATAGACGTGTTAATTAGGATGAGGGTTGTGAAAAGAGTAAAGTGTCATTTTCGTCTTTATGGTTTGGCAAATAATACAAATTTAGTCCAAAAAGTCTATTTTTTGCATATGGACCCTCCACGTTTCTCATTCTTGCCAATTACATCTAAATTACTAGCTCAGTTAAATTTAATCGTTAAGTCAGGGGTATACATGTCTTTTCACTCTTTCCTTAGTATAATACTTATTTAAAAATATTTCGGTTTTCGTCCCGGTGGTTTGTCCAAATCTGCGATTTTAGTCCAATAGTTTCAAGTTTGCAATTTTCGTCTTTGTCAAATTTGCGATTTTCGTTCTTATAATTTCATTTCACTCGCAATTAAACCCCGAATATATAACCTCGTTAAGTCTGTTCGTTAACACATCTGCGTGCCCCTCACGTGACGACCAATTTTGTCATTTTTTTCCCAAAATAAATCTCGGTCCTAATTTGCAAGCCTCCTCACGTGAGGGGCTAGGATGTATTTGGGAAAAAAGTAAAAAAAGGACAAAATTGCCCCTCACGTGAAGGGCACACTGATGATTTTAACGACTAGACTTTACGAGATTAGTGAATTCGGGTTGAATTGCAAGTGAAATAAAATCATAGAAACGAAAATTGCATATTTGAAACTACTGGACTAAAATCGCATATTTGGACAAACCATAGGGACGAAAACCACAGCTCACTGAAATAAACATTATAATAAAGAAAGAGTGGAAAGACATGTCTACCCCTGACTTAACGATTAAATTTAATGGGGTTAGTGATTTGGATGTAATTGACAAGAATTGGAAAACGTGGAGGGTCCATATGCAAAAAATATAATTTTTTGAACTAAATTCGCATTATTTGCCAAATCACAATGACGAAAATGACACTTTACTCGTTGTGAAAATAATGGGTTAAAGGGATCAAAAATGGGTCAAATGGTTTGATTAAAGAGGCCGGCTAGTTGAGTTCCTTAACTAAACGAATCAAATAGGTAAACCCATGTACAAACCATTTAATTAAGATATATTGGTTTTTTATTAATCCAAACTATTATCTTTTGGTACGATGTCGGTCATAACTAACGAATTAGCTGCTGATGGTCTCATCTTTTAAATTTTAATGTATTTGTTCCCAACAGTTTGCGACTAACAGAATCCTTACGTCGTTACCTTTTTTTGAACGGCGAATTTCAATTTGGAGTAAAGTTCGCACACCCCACTCGAGCCAAGACTATGTTGTCTTAACCGGGCCCACGCTTGGCGTTCGAGTTTGGCATCGTTCCCCGAGAAAATTTCAGGCCACCTGCCACTAGACAAATGTTGTACCTATCACAGAAGGGGAGTCCCTCTGCTGCAAATACACCCTAATAGAAAACTCGGACGACCTCTGGACTCGAACTCTTGACCTCAAAGAGGCCAGAGTCTTATCCATCATTGGGCTGGCCATCGGGGGAGACACAATGGTTTACGTCGTTACCTTCAGGTCACCGAAAAATGCTTTTGGTCGGAAAAGTCACATTTTTTGCCAGACAACTCAACCAAAACACCGCTACCACCACCAGCTGACTCACCAGTCACCACCAACCAACCACCACTTGAGCACCACAAGCAGACTTCGACGATGGTTCTAGGGTTCCGACAACCTCAATAATTAGGGCTTTTATTATAAAAAGGTTCTTAAAGGTCCAATCCAAGGTCACAAAGATGTCTGGGACGAAAATATTTGAGTTTTTGGGAAAAAAATGTGACTTTTCCGGCAAAAAATGTTTTATAGGCGACTTGCAACTAACCGGGTTAAGATTATGTTAGTAGCGGACCGTTGGAAACAAATACTTTAAAAGATGGAACCGTCAGGAACCAATTCATTATTTAGGACTGACAACGACCAAAAAATAGTAGTTAGAATTAATAAAAATCAATAAACCTTTAATTAAAAAGGTCAACAAAAACATGACATGTTTTTAAATGGTTAAAATATATCAACTTAATTTCATGTTACGTTCGTATCATATCAGAAATTGTCAACTAAGCGACATTAATATTTAGGTCATTATTATATTCTTTTAGGCTTTTTCTGTTAATAAATAATACAAAAAAAAATCATTACAAGTTAGGAAGTATTTGTGTGAGTTTATAAAACTGGTTGAAAAACAAAATACACTTGACAAAACTATTTCAAAAATTTCAAATTAAAGCTTTTAATAATTGTTTTTGCTTTTCAAAAACAAATAAGCAAAAACAACCACTTTAATAGCTCACACAAACTCTTATATGGGAATATGAGATAATCTTTGTACGAAATAAAGGGCCACAATAAATAAATAAATAAATAACATCAGGAAAAAACATGTGTTAGAACCGGTTGGGGGTGCCAATCAACATTTTGCAAGCTGGCATAGAAAATCAAAGTGCATATGCAGATTCTGACTAGTTGGCTTTTGATCTTTGTTTTTTTGTTCTCATTTTGTTTTTATATAATTGCAAATTGCAAATTGCAAATTGCAAATTGTAGTAGTTGGAAAAAATACAGACACATGAACGTGACAAGCAGCATAAAAATCGTTCATGTGTTTCTAAAGTCAAGATTGTCACCCATTAACTATATGTATTGTTTTTGGATACGTAAATGAATTGAGTGTCGCTTTATGCAAGCCAATTTTTAAATAAAAAAACTGTAAAAAAATACATAAATACGTGTAGGTATTTCTCTAAGTATGATATACAAATCTGTTATGTAACTAACCAACTATATTAACGCTTATCTACATAAATACGGTTCTTTATTTAAAATTTATTCTAATACGCTTGTTTATTTAAAAATGGATAATTATGTAGATAATTAGTGAAAATAATAAGCTTTTTTTAAGTTGAAAGTTTGCATAGACAGGAATGCAACAGCAAATTGCAAAGAATTTTAAAAAAAGTTTGGTAGGAAAATGACATCTTCGGTTTCGATTATTTTTTTTTATGAGTAATAGATTACAAGAAAATGACAAGCTTTATTAAAAAACTCGGTAAATTAAATTTCTAAAATTTATAGTGTGGGTTTAGTTTGCGTTAAACCCATAAACATTTTAGATAAACAATTTTTGTGTCAACGCCACATATTCACGAGTGTACATGTTTATCTCATTTACTTAATCTTTTTTTATTTGATAAAATGTGTTTGGTACGATAACTTAAACTATCTTGTCATTTATTATATATCTTGCTATATATATCATGTTATGTTACATTTTAATATTCCCGGTTTACATGTTTATCTCATTTACTTAACCTTTTTTTTGTTTAATAAATTGTGTTTTGTACGGTAACTTAAAATATCTTGCTATATATTATGTTACATTTTAAGTTGACAGAGTATAAATATATAATTGCTTTAAAAAGTTAAAAGCAATATCTGCATTTGTAATTTTGAAATATTAATACATATATAACAAGAAAAAGAAAATAAAGTATTTTATTCAGGTTCAGCAAGTTGTGTTTATGTAAAGTCATGAGAACTCGTGTGTTATGTTCGATTTCATGTTTTACTCATAATAATCTAAACCACTCCATATACAAAAGCTACTAAATTTAATAGACGGATTATGAAGGCTCGTAGACCACTTTCGAGTTCATGTCAGGCTCAATCCACAAGCATGACCGGTTTAAAAAGTTCTTGTTGATTGTAAACTAATGCCACTTGACATGAATAATATAATCTTTTAAAATCCATTGTACTCACCATTAGCTAACCAGAAAACCTATAATTATAAAATAATCATGTATATATAATAAAAACAATGAGACACGGTCCATGAACGGTAACGTAAAAGAGGGAAAGATGACGCAAACACACGGGTTGTACGCCGGGCAATTCTAATTGTACGTACCGGTAGACGACCACAATCGGCAACGGTTTGTTACAAACAATGGTTGGAAGATCTCGTGCCGGTTCGAAAGCCGTCAAGCAATCTAACCTGACCTCCACAAGGTCTGCACCTTCATTCTTGGCTCGAACCATATCTTGGACCATGTGTTCAACGGAATGAGTCATCAATGGTACACATACCATTGTTGTTTTTTTCAACAACCCCACACTACCCATTTTCCTAACTATCCAAGAACCAACAAAATCTTTTTATAAAATCAAAAATGTTGGTTCTGGTTAATGAGGAGGGAGGATTTGGATTGGGAATTTATATTGGGAAAAAAGTTGGTAAGAGATAGGGGGGTTGGTGAGTCTGACGTGGAAATGATGTGGCAGGTATTAGCTGTTGGGGAAGATTAATTTATTAATTACATTGAATTGAATTGAATTGAACAAGTCAAATATGTGCAAGTGGAAGTGAAGAACCCTACAATGAAGGTGCAAAATGATTAAGAAAATGGTGATTTATGAACAAGATAGGAGGAAAGTGGGCATGGAAATTTGAAAATGGAAGGAAGGAGTTGGTGGCCACTATTTATTTAGGATTAGGATTGGGATTAAGAGTTTGCGGGTTATTCTTTTCGTCACCAACAATGTATGATGTGGCTTTAAGATTCACCATGAGTTCCTGTAACATGGTTACTACTATTTCATTTCAAGTCTTTACGCCACTTGGAACATGATTTGAGGTACCTGTTTGATAAATGGTTTCATTGAAACACGAACATTATTTTAATAAGTGAGTTAATATGTTGTCTCGTTCAACGCTTTTGGAAAAAGTTTACATTCATATTCTAAACTAGTTTGAGGCCCGTATACTATACGGGTGGTTCTTGAAAATACAATATTTAATAAATAATCAGTATACAAGAAACAATAAACCCGTTAAACACTATTAACACAGTCGTTGTATAATAGTCTTTAAAAAAATTTTAAAGTAAATATTTAATTATAAATATCAAATGTTTGAAAAAAAAAGTAAATATTAAATTAACAAATTTTGAAGCAAAAATTTTAAGAAAATGGTAACTATTATTTTATTAATACAAATTTGTTAAAAATGATAAGGTTTAATGTAGGAGTGACAAGTGACAAAACTTGTAAGCTTTTATTAGAGGATATAGATATAGATATGAAAGATGATGAATTTGAGATTATATATTTAATTAATGGGAAAATTCCCAAAATGATCCAAAACAAGAGAGAGAGAAAAAAAAAATCCTAAATGGGTCAAAGTTCCCAAACTAACCCATCAAATACGTACTGAGGAGACGCTTTGGTAAAATAAACGACGAGATTTTAAAACCAATCAAAAGGTGACATGTGTAAAGGATCTGACCCATTAGACGGGATTTTTAAAAATCTCGTCTGTTCCGACCATATTTTTTAGTTAAATCATTTTTTTTTAAAAAACAGTCCATCCAGACGGTTTTTTTATGTTTGTTGTCTAGTCCGTTCAAATTATTATTAATCCTAACTTCTTCATCTTCATCTTCTTCTTCTTCTTCATCTTTATCATCTTCATCTTCGTCTTCATTTCTTCATCTTCATCATCTTCATTTCTTCATCTTCATTTATAAGATGAAGGAAAAACGTACCAATAACTTTTGCTAAACCAAGCCCCAAACCGATGGTAGAATAAGCAAATGACATGATAGCAGCAACAAGGGATAACCATGCCATGTTATGAAAATTTGGTATAGACATGAGAATTTGCACAAGTCCAAACAATAGCATATAGATGCTGTCTGGATGTGTACAAGTAGCATCATGCCCTTGTTCGTGGTAACAATTTGATTTTAATATAGCCCTGCATCAATATGATGAAAATTAATTTAATTCATCATATCAAATTTCCAATACTTGTGAAAAAATTCACCTCATACTGGTAGCAGTTGCAATAGTGTAAGCAATGTCATTCCCATATAAACTGTCGTTTAATAAAGATGAAGATGACAAAGATGAAGATGAAGATGAAGAAGTTAGGATTAATAATTTGAATGGACTAGACAACAAACATAAAAAACCGTCTGGATAAACTGTTTTTTAAAAAGTGATTTAACTAAAAATATGGTCGGAACAGACGAGATTTTTAAAAATCCCGTCTAATGGGTCAGATCATTTACACATGTCACCTTTTGATTGGTTTTAAAATCTCATCGTTTATTTTACCAAAGCGTCTCCTCAGTACATATTTGATGAGTTGTTTCGGGAATCTTGACATAATTAAGATTTTTTTTTCTCTCTCATGTTTTGGATCATTTTGGGAATTTTCCCTTAATTAATACTCTAACCTTTAAATTTTAAAGTGAAACTAGTATTTAGGGACATGTATCTTGCGGTAGTAACGTTATACCGAAAAAAAAAAAAGCTAGACAAAACTTTTAACAATGTGCATGCGTTGTGACTTGCGGCGTGTCAACTCATAAAGTTTAAACCAAAACGTAGAACATTATCGTTAAAAAGAATAGGTAAGTCCAAACGCTAAAAAAACATTATTGAAGCATGTTGGAATGAATAATAATAGTAATTAAATAAAATTAAAAGTAAACCATAAGGGTAATTATGTACTCTTACTAATAGTATAACGGTGGTGGGACTGTGGCCTGTGGGAGTTCCCATTCTGCGCCAATTCATCTTTCAACCCCTTTAAGCTCGCATCAGTCCACACGTCATTCCTTACAATGCATATTTCAATCGTGGAAAACCCGTTTTACATATTTACAAAAAGTTCACGGCCTTCTTTATCTCTAAAGATAGGATGTCCTAACCATCCAACCGCTATTCCATCCCCGTTATCCATTGAACCCGCCCTAAATAATCCCCCTTTTGCCGGATTATTTCCGATGTAATCATAAAAGGCTAATTTTTCAGGAATTTTAGCCCAAGCTTCTGATAAACTTTGATTTTCGGCTAATCCAGCACTGACTCTTCTATATATTTCTTGTTGGAAGTATCCCTGATCCCATTGATAACGAGTAGGCCCAAATAATTCGATGGGAGTAGTCGCTGAACCATACCACATAGTTCCGGCAACAACAAAAGCTGCAAAAAAGACAGCAGCGATACTACTGGAACGTTTTACATATTTATTTATTTTTGAACTATATTAGCTAAACCCTTCTCAAATAAAAATAATAAAACTTAAAATAAAAATAGCAAAAAAATAATAACAAAATACAACACTTGATAAAAAAACATAAATCAAATTTAAAAACTAAATTAAAATTTAATTTTTGAATTAAAATGTAATAATATATATTTATAAGATTTTGTATTTATATTAAAAATCAATATAAGCGATTAAGATTTAAAACATCTTAACAATTAATTTGGGCCACTAAAAATCAATTTGGGCGATAACTAAAATTTGTATATATTTTGATTTGAGGCCCGTATACAACACGAGCAGTTTTTGAAAATATAATATTTAATAAATAATCAGTATACAAATAACAATAAACCCGTAAACACTATTAATAAAATCATTGTCAATAGTTTTTAAAACAGTTTTAAAGTAAAGCATAATTATAAATACCAAATGTTTAAAAAAAGAATATAAAGTAAATATTAAATTAACAAATTTGAAGCATGTATTTTAAGAATTATAATTATTATTTTACTATTATAAATTTGTTAAAAAAATGTGAGGATTAATATAGGAGTGACAAGTGATAAAACTTGTAGCATTTTATTAGAGAGTATAGATTTCCTAACTCATATATCTTCTTCGTCTTCAAGATGCAGACATCACCACTACGCCACCACCAAATCAAGCCATCATCATAGCGCCACAACTAAATTAAACCTTTGATGATCTTCATTCCGCTAATAATTTACATTTAAATAGACATTTAAATGGAGCAGGACAATCGAGATGGCTACTTCGAGCATGGTGTGTTTTTGTCGTGCCGATGAAGGCGGGGTGGTGTTCCCCTCGGGGCAGAAACCATTCAGTGGCTACCCCGAGGCACTCTAACCACTCTAAGAGAAGAAAATTAAAAAACATAGAGTGAACCGTGGTTTTTGTACTTGTGGTTTGTCCAAATCCGCTGTTTTAGTCCAATAGTTTTAAATTTACGATTTTCGTCCATGTGGTTTAATTTTACTTCCAATTAAATCCGAATTCAATAATATCGTGAAGGCTGGTTATTAAATCCATCAGTGTGCCCTTCATGTGAGGAATAGTTTTGCCCCACCCCCCCCCCCCAAATACACCCCAGCCCCTAACATGATAGGGCTTGCGGATTAGAACTATGGTTTATTTGGGTAAAAAAGGACAAAACTACACCTCATGTGAGGGGCACGTTGATGGGTTTAACGATTAGACTTAACGGGGTTAATAAATTCGAGTTTAATTGCAACTGAAATGAAATCGCATGAACGAAAATCGTAAATTTGAAACTATTGGACTAAAACCGTAGATTTAAACAAACCCATAGAAACAAAAACCCCAGTATATTCAAATACATAATATGCAATAAAAACTTGTGAATTGAGCTTGTGGTATGTACCATCCAAATAAGGGTATCCGACTAACCAACAAAAAGAACATGAGGTTCAACCAAACTTAGAAAAAAAATGAATAGTGAAGAAATTATATTTAATAAGAGTGTTGTTAAATGTAGACAGAATTACAGAAATTGTCCTTTATGTTTACAACAGATTTCACTCATGGTCCTTTATCTTTAAAATTAACATGTTTTATCCTTTACGTTTACAAATCTCACAGTGTTTGTCCTTTGTCCCTAACTCAGTTAGTTTTTCTCGTTAAATTAGGTCATGTGCATTGCACCTGAGGGTAAATTGGTAACTTTGCTCATATACTTAAAAGACTTAATAAATTAATTGTTTTCCCATTTGCAGACTTTCAGCCCCTACCATTTTTAATGACGACAACCACCACCGGAAAGCACCATGAACGCCTCCATACTCACAGCAATTCTTGTCACCACCATCCACCCAAACAACGTTGTCAGAAAAAGTGCAGCTTTGGCACTCAACGAAGTAACGAGATCTGAATTGCGTTACCGATAACAAGATCTGAAACTCATCCGTCTCCGGAAACACGAAGGGGGTAAGTAAAGATAGTGGTCGTACCGGCGATAGGGTAGGGTGGAGACGAAAGGGTTTGTACAAGTGGTGGCTGCGATGGTGTGGCAAATCCGGAGAAGACTGGAACAGATCTGGGTTCAACAACGTTAAGGAGATCTTCTAAATTATCTTGGCAGATCTAGTGTGGCGGTGTTATTATCAAAGAGGGCAGATCTGGTGGCGGCGGGTGGTGTCGGAGGTTTGCTCAAGGGTTAAAAAATGGTTAAGAATCAGTTTTTCCGGCGGGGAGGTGGCAATAAGCTCGTTTCTCCGGTGGTTGTGGTGGTCATTTCACGCCGGTGGTGGTGTTATCATGTCGGTGCTGGTGGGTTCCGTTTGTTGCAGTGGTGTTGGGTGGGGGTGATCAGTGATGGTGATGGGGAGAGGGAGATATTTATGTTTTGTTTATTTATCAACACTTTTTTAATTAAATAGGTAAATTGACCAATTTGCCCTCATGTGCTTTGCACATGACTTGACTTAACGAGAAAAAGTAACCGAGTTGGTGTTAAAGGACAAACGTTGTAGGATTTTGAAACGTAAAGGACAAAACATGTCAATTTAGAACATAAAGGACAATGAGTGAAATTTAGTGCAAACATAAAGGATGATCTCTGTAATTCTGTCTTAAATGTATCATCAAGTTTATATTAGTTTTTACTAAATATTCCCATTTCCTCAAGTTACATTTGTATGATTCAAACTTTTTTGTTGTTTTTTTTGTCATTTTGTTATCTTTTATTCATTATTATTTTTAAAACAATTTTTTTTCTATTTTTATTTAAAATTTTTTTTATTTATATTTTTATGTATATTAAAAAGCATTTCCTTAAAAAAAACAAAAAAGGTTTTTTCCTTATTTAAAAACCGACGTTTTTCTTGTTTTAAAAAGAATGCTTTTTTATACTACTTTTAATCTTTTTGGAGAGTTTCATTTTTTTTTTAAAAAAAAGCAAGAGATAATTTACATTCTTTTATAAAAATCATATTGTTTTTCTTTTTAAATATAAAGGTTAAATAACATACAACTTGATAAACAAATTTGGCTTTTTTCTCAGGTAACATTAATCTTATGCACCTGAACCTAACAATAAAAAAACAAATTGTTTTAAATACATTTTATAAAAGAAATAATAATAAACTAGCTAGAGAAAGTATAAACAACTTTTAAATACATGTAAAAAGTAAACACATTTTAGTAATATCTTAAAGAAACAAAACAATAAAACCAATAATAAAATATATCAAAGGACTATAAAATAAAATAAAAAAGTTAATAGTTTTTTATTTGATATTTTGAGAGAAGTATAAAAACCTAAAACCATTCAATCTCTAATGTGTTGTAATGCACACTTACTTTCCGTACCTTTTTATCACGTTCTAAGTGCTTAATTATATAATAATTGATGATTTTAACTTGTTTTAACATGATCTTACAAAGCTTAATACTTGGTGTAGGTTATGAGTTTTACAAGAGAAAAGATTCGGGTTTTTGAAGACATTGGGGGCCTTTATGATCAATTTTGAAGACTAAAACTAAAGGCCCGACCCAAGCCCACAAGATTAAAGCCTTACATGAGAATAACATCAAGGGAGACTTGGTACAGCAGCTAGGGTTGATCTTTATCAATAATCTCAGCCTAATCTTAAGTATAACTCTTATAAACTTTTTGTTCTAGTTCAAGGTTCATACTTGTTGATTTTGATCTTTAAACTTGATTTCTTTTGCAATTGAATTGAAGATTGGATTGTGTATGATCTTGATAGATTGTTGAATGATTAATATGATGTTTATGATGATTAACATGGTGTTTATTAAGAGTTATAGCTGCAGTTCAAAAATCATGTTAGGCTAAACTCATTAGTTCTACCTAGGTTTGATGAATATTGTTAGGTTTTAGTAAGTAATATGGATTATTTGATCATCTTGACTTGATTTGTTAATGAAAGTTTGGTTTAATATTGAATTAGGTTGTGTTTAGTGGTTGTGATTTATTTAATTATACTCATAAACCCCTTGCTTTGATTAATTGAATTAGTTTTGATTGATTGTTGCTTGTTTGACTCTTTACTTTGTGTTTAGAGATTGTTTGCGGGAAGTACAACCGTAGGGTTTTAGTGGGTGTGTTAATTGATTAAATTCAGCGGGTAGGCACCTTCTTAGAGACTGAGAGGTGATAGAAAGTAAGCTCATCTCATAGCTTTTACTTGTTAGGATTAGGATCGCGCGAGAGCGGGTTCGGTTCCTGTTGGGTTTGGGTTTGTGAGCGATTAGTTGATCTAGTTTAAGTTAAACCAAATTGTTCCTCTATCCTTGGTTGCGTAGTATTCGTTTCCATTAGGGTCGTGTGTCGGTGAGGCCGAGAGGTGAGTCAACATTAGAACACTTCAGCAGTTCGTTTCCCGGTTTGTTCTTAAATTCAACTAAGTGTAAGTTAGGGTTTGTTAGTGAGACCGAGAGGTGATCTAGCTTTCTTGAGCGAACCTTAGTTGTGTCATCCTTAGATACCGGTGTCGTGAGGTTATTCATTCCATTAACTTATTAGACCTTCAATAGGATTCTTATCTAGGTAGATGTTTTCTCCTATTGCAGTTAAGTCTCATAGTTTCGTTAAGTTTTGTTAAGTTAAGTCCTTTAATTTAGTTAAAGTAAGTTAGGTTAAGTAGTTTATCAATTAAAAATCAATTTAAAAATATTATTCTTAGGAAGGTCTTGTCTAGGGTTAGTGATCATATCCGTTTTCAAGTGTCCTCGTGTTCGATACTCGGACTTCCTTAGTTCTATAGTACTTACGATCGGTACGCTTGCCGGTCGTGTGTAGTTTTGTTAGGAAAATTCGTTTTATAAATTTAATGCTTAGTTGTGAGTTTTGTAGAAAGAAACACCCTTTAAACACACATCAAGTTTTTGGCGCCTTTTCCGGGGACACGGTTAGAGGCCTATTGAGAACGACTCGAGTTAGGACTTACCTTGTTTGCTACTTGTTTTGTTTTTCTTTTTCTTTGTTTAAATAGTTTAGCTAATTTTAGTTTCTTTTGTTTATCTTAATAGTTGTATGCGACGTACTCGGTCTCTAGGACCGGCTGAATCTGAGGGATTTTCCGAACCAGAAAGAGAGTTGCGAGAGAGACGTCATACCAGACCGTCTTCCAGTTCTTCTACATCCGTTGGTAATACATCCTCTTCTCCTACTTTTTCTAAATCCGTCATTAGGGATAGGATTAAGGGCGACGCAGTTCCACCACCGAGGAGGACAGTTGCAGACTGGGCCTGCCCGGTCGATGCGGGCGCGAGATCCAGCATTGCTCCTCCAGCCATCGCAGTTTTGACGAATTGGCAGATTCCGTCGAACATTTTGAATACCATCTCTCATTCTGATAAATTTCACGGTTTGCCCAACGAAAACCCGCATTCTCATCTCACTAGCATTGCACTTATTTGCGACACTTTTCATCTTGCCGGCGTATCCGAAGACGCCATCAAACTCCGCGTTTTTACGTTTTCACTCGTTGATCATGCGAGTCTGTGGCTTGAGTCCCTCCCACAGGGATCCATTGCTACTTGGGCCGCCATGCAGACCCAGTTTCTTGAGAAATACGATCCTCCGGCTAAGGCCGCTCGTTTGCGTAACCAGATTCATTCTTTTCAGATGGAGGACACCGATAGCTTCTACGAGGCGTGGGAGAGATTCAAAAATCTACTTGCTTTATGTCCGAACCATGGCCTGCAAGACTGGGAAGTAGTTGAAAAGTTCAATAACAAAGTGACATACGCGACTCAGAGTATGCTCGACACGGCTGCGGGAGGCAACTTATTGATGACGAAGGATACCGATGAATGCATTGCTTTGTTTAACGGGTTAGCCATGAGTGGATACCAGCGACCACCAGCTAAGAGCACCAAGACCGTCGACTCCCTATCACGCGGCATACATTCGGTCGACACGAGCACCGCACTTGCGGCACAGGTTGAGGTGTTGGCAAAGATCGTGAAGAACTTGCAGGTGAAGAGTAAGTTGTGTGAGATCTGTAGTGGGGAGCATGACACTGTTCAGTGCCCCCTAGGTTTCCAGGAGGAGGCAGTTGACTTTGTTAGTAATTCGAACTAAAATCAAAACTCTTTCAATTCTTATTATTCGGGGTGGAGAGGCAATCAAAATGCTAACTGGAGGAACGGAAATCAGTCCGGCTTCCAGCAGCGTCAGTGTCTATTCCAGGATTCCAGTGAGGGAGCGAGTAGTGGGGAGAATAATCCCACATTAGAGGAGATGATGACACAACAGACACAGATGCTGTCGCAGCTTATGACTCGGGAGGACTCCCGTCACAAAGAGACTCAAGAGAAATTTCGGGAGCACGAGTCCTTTATGAGAAATCAGGGAGCGTCAATTCAAAATCTTGAGCGGCAGATGGGAGAGATAGCAAGTCGTCTGAACGAGAGGTCGCCAGGAACACTTCCAAGTAATACCGAACAAAATCCGAAGGCGTTGGCGAAGGTTGTGACGACGAGAAGCGGTGCAGGGGCACGTAGCGAGCCCGTGAGTCAGGAGGCGACGAGAGGAGTCATTGAGGAGCATACAATAGATGTAGAGGAGCAGGTAGACAAGGAGATTCAGTTGGAGTCTCCACCGGCCAAGGTGCATTGAGGAGCAGCCCAGGAAGTACAGCACAGGCCGAAAACCAGCATTTACCCAACACACCAGTGAGAGTCTACAAACCTAGACTTCCATATCCAAGGAGACTCTGCAGAGATAGAGACGAGGAGCAGACATCCAAATTTCTTGATCTTTTGAAGCAGCTTCATCTTAACATTCCATTCCTTGAGTCACTCAAGCAAATGCCCAAATATGCAAAGTTCCTTAAGGATATTCTTTCGAATAAAGAGAAGTTAGCTGAAGTCTCTTCCATCCCATTGAGTGCTAGTCGCTCTGCAGTCTTGCAGAGAAAGTTACCAGAAAAGATGTCCGATCCTAGGAGTTTCACGATTCCCTGCATCTTGAGTGATGTTATGGTAGTTTATGCACTGGCAGATCTTGGTGCCAGTATTAACCTCATACCGTATTCCTTGTATCGCAATTTGGGTCTAGGCGAACCACGTCCTACCCGGATGAGTATCTAGCTTGCTGATCGTTCTGTGAAATACCTTCGAGGGGTGGTCGAGAAAATGCTTGTTCGTGTCGACAAGTTCATCTTCCCGGTGGACTTTGTCATCTTGGACATGAACGATGATGATAGTGTCCCACTTATCTTGGGCCGACCATTCCTTGCCACTGCACAGAAGATCGACGTCTGCGAGGATAAGTTGATTTTAAGAGTTCGGGATGAGAACGTCACCTTTGACGTTCGACAGTCACTAAAACACCCCAAGTCTGCTGATGACTCCTTATACTTCATCGATACCATCATGGAACATGTTGGGGAGTTTTTTAGCGAAATCTGTGGAGGATCTGCCTCCGACACCCAGATTCTCGATAGGGAGATTCCAGAGATTGAGATGGTTGCCATGATCAATCAGTCCCTAGATGACGACACCGAGTCGCATATCCCTGAATCTGGCGTGTCTGCTGATATCGTACGAGACGATCCTATGGACCGACCTTCCGTCGAGAGTCCTCCTTCTTCCTTAGAGCTTAAGGATTTGCCTGTCCATCTTGAGTGTGCGTTTTTAGATGAAGAGAGGAAGCTGCCGGTTATTATTGCATCTACTTTGACGGAGGTCGAGAAGGAGAAGTTGTTGAGGGTGCTACGAGAGCACAAAGAGGCTATTGCATGGAAGATTATCGAAATTAAGAGTATCAACCCTTCATTTGCACTCATAAAATCTTCATGGAGGATAATTTCAAAACTGTCGTTCAGCCGCAAAGGCGGCTTAATCCGAAAATGCAAGTGGTTATGAAGAAGGAGATCATTAAACTTCTTGATGCGGGGATCATTTTCCCCATTTCTGATAGTGCTTGGGAAAGTCCAGTTCAAGTGGTTCCTAAAAAGGGTTGCATTACTGTCGTCATCAATGAGAAGAACGAACACATTCCCACTAGGACTGTGACTGGATGGAGAGTCTGCATCGACTATCGCAGACTGAATGATGCCACCAGGAAAGACCATTTTCCTTTACCCTTCATTGATAAGATGTTGGAGCGTTTGGCAGGTCAGCAGTACTACTGCTTATTAGATGGTTTCTCCGGATACTTCCAGGTTCCCATAGCTCCCGATGACCAGGAGAAAACCACATTTACTTGCCCTTACGGAACGTTTACCTATAAACGTATGCTGTTCGGACTGTGTAACGCTCCGGCCACATTCCAGAGGTGTATGGTGGCCATTTTCCATGATATGATTGAGGACTCCATTGAGGTGTTCATGGATGATTTTTCCGTATTTGGGAGTTTCTTCGATCATTGTTTGTCTAATCTTGAGAGGATGATATCCCGCTGCGTTGACACCAACCTAGTTCTTAACTAGGAGAAGTGTTATTTCATGGTTCGCGAGGGCATTGTTCTGGGGCATCGGATTTCGAGTGCGGGGATAGAGGTTGACCGAGCGAAGGTCGAGGCCATTTCTAATCTTCCCCTGACAACTTATGTGTGATCCGTTCGGAGTTTTCTAGGTCATGCCGGATTTTACCGCCGGTTCATCAAAGATTTTTCTAAAATCGCAAGACCCATGACCAAACTTCTAGAGAAGGATGCTCCATTCATCTTTTCTGAGCAGTGCATCAAGGCGTTTGATCTTTTAAATGTCAAACGCGTTAACACCCCGATCATGGTTGCTTCCGACTGGTCATCACCATTCAAATTGATGTGTGACGCGAGCGACTTTGCAGTCGGAGCGGTTCTAGGACAGCGGAAGGATAAACACTTCCATCCGATTTACTATGCTAGCCGAACTTTAAATGGTGCATAGAAGAGCTATACCACCACCGAGAAAGAGCTTTTAGCTGTGGTGTGTGCATTCGATAAATTTAGGTCTTATCTAGTTTTTTCCAAGACGATTGTGTACACAGACCATGCTACTATTCGATATCTCTTTAGCAAGCAAGATGCTAAACCTCGTCTTATCCGATGGATCCCGTTGCTTCAAGAGTTTGATATTGAGATCCGTGATAAAAAGGGGGCTGAGAATGTGGCGGCCGATCATCTTTCACGTCTAGAGGGAGCTGAGTTAGGATATTCTGGGGTCAGGATCGACGATCATTTTCCGACTGAGAGTCTAATGTTTGTTGCGGCCCAGGAGGAGGGTTTTCCATGGTTTGCTGACTTCGCGAACTATCTTGCTGACGGGTACCTCCCGAAGATGCCTTACCAGCAAAAGAAAAAATTCTTTGCTGACATTAAGTTTTACCTATGGGAAGACCCGTATCTTTTCCGCATCGGTGCTGATCAGCTGATTAGGAGGTGTGTAAATGTCAAGGAGGGATGGCGGATTCTGAGCCATTATCATGTGGGACCGACAGGAGGTCACCACGGTGTGAGTTTGACGGCGAAAAAAGTATTTGATTCTGGTTTTTACTGGCCTTCTATCTTTAAGAACGCGCATGCGATTTTTAGGAGTTGTGATCGTTGCCAGCGTGTCGGCAACATTTCATCGCGAAACGAAATGCCCCAAAATGCTATTCAAGTTTGTGAGGTTTTCGATGTGTGGGGCATTGATTTCATGGGACCGTTTCCATCTTCGCGTGGGAACAAGTACATACTCGTGGCCTTCGATTACGTGTCAAAGTGGGTTTAGGCCAAGGATTTACCCACGAATGATGCCCGAGTGGTAGTGCGTTTTCTTAAAAGTCTATTTGCTCGTTTTGGTGTCCCGAAAGTCTTGATCAGTGATCAATGTACTCACTTCTGCAATTCGCAGATGGATAAGGCGTTGCAGCGCTATGGGGTCACCCATCGGCTTGTAACCGCCTACCAACCACAGACTAGTGGGCAGGTGGAAGTGAGTAATCGGGGGAATCAAGCGTATTCTTGAGAAAACAGTTGGTTCAAATCGTCGGGATTGGTCCGACAAATTGGATGACGCTTTGTGGGCATTCTGTACAGCCTACAAGACTCTGACTGGTTCCACACCATTTTGGATGATTTATGGGAAGGCCTGTCATCTTCCTGTTGAGTTGGAACAACGTGCTTCATGGGCCCTTCAGAGGGTTAATCTTGATTTATCCTCCGTAGAGGGCACTCGTTTCCATCAGCTGCATGAGTTAGAGGAGCTCTGGGATCACGCGTATGCGCAGTCATTTAGGTATAAGGAGCGGACGAAGGAACTGCATGATAGAAAGTTAAAGGGCAATAAGCAGTTCAAGTGTGGGGATAAGGTCTTACTGTATAACTCCCAGTTGAGGTTATTCCCGGGAAAGTTGAAATACCGATGGTCGGGACCGTTCACGGTCACTGAGGTATTCCCGTATGGCACTATTGAGATACAAGATCAGAGCGGGAAGTTTAAGGTGAACGGTCATAGGTTGAAGCACTACATAGGCGATCCAGTTGCAGATCAGCAGTTGCAGATCAGATAGTCGAGGTGTTCTACCTTGACTCATTCACCGAGGCGTAGACGTGTTGGATGCATCACTCGGGAAACAGCTCGAGTTGTATAGTGTGTATTATGATTTTCTTTATTATCTGTTTTATTTTTGTTATTTATAAAAAAAATTTAAAAATAAAAAAATTAAAAAAATAAAAAAAAAATCAAAATAATCAAAATCACAAAATATGTCCATTTCTTATGTTTTTTGCTTTCTGCTTTGTACGCCGCTAGCACACCATCAGAAAGCAGAAACTTTGAGATGGTAAGAATTAAATTCACTCAAACTAGCACACCATCACATGTCCATCTTTTTACGAGGTTAGAAATAGTTATATATTTTAGGGTGATATAAATAAAAAGAAAAAAAAAACCAAAAAAAAAATATGTGTTGAAAGTTATGTGTACTCTGAAAAGTTGTTCTGAAAAGCAAATGAATGTGAGAAAGTTATGTATTGTAAAATGCAAAAGAAACATTATTTAAGGTTAGTAAAAGAGGCCAAATATGCACATACTAGACGCGACTTAGAGTTTACGTGTTACCAAGGGGATAGTGACTCTGAGGATACACTATTGGGGCTCGAAGGTTCTTAGTCAATAAATATCAAATTAGGAATTTATAGGACAAAGTCCAATAATATTTAGGAATAGCTCGTATGACCTCCACATGACCATTCATCCATCAAAATTACACCGAGTGCATCTAATTGGTACCATCAACGAGTCCTTGGCTTATGGTGATTTGTCGAATCAGTTTGCTTCGACTCTAGTTTTTCTAGAACTCTTTATTTGAGATGGGGTACGTGTAGCCTTGATTTTTGGACTTAGAACGTTTAATTCAATTGGGGGCTTGATTGGTTAGTGGCTGGGTTTAAGTGCACAACAATATCGGCAATCGCGGTCAATATGTCGAGCTGTTTCTTGTGCTTTAATAACGATAAATAATCTGGGAGTTTGTTGTTTTTGACATGGTTATGAACATGTGTAGATTTTTTTTTCAGGGACGAAAAAGTCTTAAGTGTGGGGATGTTTGATGTGTTGAAAAACACACTGTAACGATTCCGGCAAAATCAGGTGTACCCTAACCGGTATATACTATTTATGTGTTATTTAATAATGAATATGTGAATTATGATGCGTTTATACGAGTATGTAAGATTCATAGTACGAATTATACTCGATTATACAGTTAATCGTATTGGAAATACGAATAACCGATTAACGATTATTGAAGCCCGAACGATCGGGGATTTCATTATAGACGAAATATATATTATTTAGTGATGTTGCGAAGTATTAAAGCTTCGGGATAAGTAAATTAAAGCACAGAAAAAGGATTTCGATTTAATGATACGTCGGTACGTTAAACGAAACTTTTAATACCAAACCAAGCAAGAGACGATCGATCAAGCCGAAAAAGATGCACAATTATTAATACTATGATGTTTTAAGTTAATAAATGTCATGGCTTAAGTTTTAAATCGGTTTTATATAAATTTCATTTTTAAGCCGAAAAACGACCGTTTTAGCCTCGTTTTAAGCCGAATTAAACGTTTAACCGAAAAACGAACTGAACCAGATTATCCAAAACATTATCCAGATTACGAGAATCTGAACATGTGGCTACAAATGAAGTTGTGGGCCCCACCCCACCCATCCTTTAGGTCCGATCGGACCTCCCCTCACCAAACAACATTTCATTTTCTTTTTTTCACAACATATTCAACCATATTCATATTCTCTCAAGATCAAGAACAAAAAAACCGAGTTTTTTAGCAAGAAAAACTGAGGTAAAAATTGTGTTATGTACGTGTTTATGTTCGTTTCTTGAGTTCTCTTTCAAGAAAATGAGGTTTCCAAGTGAAAAAGGGTGAAACCCGAGATGGAACCGATTCTTGCATGATCAAGTGATGTATACGGGTTATACAAGGGATCTTGGTCCAAGAAAGGAGTTAAACGAACCAAAAACGAATTTTTACGGTTAAATCTTTGTTTTTAAAGCATAACCGAAACCATGAAAGAAATGGCTTGATGGTGGGTGTAACTTGCTTGGTGTGGTGTTATTGTGCTTGTAGGTGTTGTATCTAGTTGCTAGCAAGGGCTAGAAAGCGAGATTCTTGCGGTTTGAAGCTAGAAACTCAAGGTAGTTCGGTTTTGTGTGATGTTTGTATATTTGGACAGATTGTGTTTCGTGTAGAGTTAGGTCATGAAATTTACAGGGATGATCTACACATGAAAATATGAGATCTGTGAATTTTTGGTAATTTTTGGATAAAGGATGAATATTTGGTGAATTTAATGCTCGGTTTTGGCCAAAAATGGTGAAAAATAGTTAAATGTCATGAAAAATTCTGGAAAATTGTAGATAAGCTTTTTATAACATTTATAAGTCACACAAAAAATTTTAGGTCATTTGGAGAAGTCTAAGTAGGCTTTTCGGTTAAACGAGTTCTAGGGTTTTCTAGCTCGGTTTTAGTGAAAATGGCATTTAAAAAGGGATTTTGGTTCTGGAAAAATTATAGGGGACCATGGAGATGGCAGGGGTCATCCAGGAAAAATTTGGTATTTTTCTAAGATCGTTTGGTATTTACGACATATTTAGTGTTTAAATGGTGTTTAAAAATAGATAAATAAATGTAAAATATAAAAATTAATTCTGGAAATATTTTTATAAAATTCCCCACTGTCAAAAAGTGAGTTGTGCAAAATTTCAAGATCCGAGACTAAACGGATAATTAATTGTGCTAAAACAAACTTTTAAAGCTTAAAACGCGTAAATCGGTAGAGTTCGCATAAGCGAGCTGACTGGTGTATAAAAACCCTAAAAATGAACTATTTTCATATAATTGAGTTAAACAAGTAAAAATGAATCATCCGAAAATAATTCGGATGATTTGAGTGTTTTTAACCTATTTAACTGTTTCCGGTACGATAACTACGGAAACTGGTCCCGCGGCCAATCGGGACATCTAAACCGAGCCCTAATTTCACAACTTAGTTAAATTATCAATTAACAACTATTTTTGGGTCGTGAGTGACCAAACTCATTTTGAAACATAAAAATGGATAACCGTGCTAGGCACGCAAAACGGAAAAAATGACTAATAGTAAATCTGACTAGTGAACTCTATACGATATCACAATCTGAGTCCGGTGAAAGTGTTTCTGGGTTAACATTGCCCCCAGAACGGGTACAGTACTGGGTTAACTGTGTCCCCAGATGTACCGGTTAACACGGTTAAAGTTATGTTAATAGTGATTGTATAGTAACGAACTTAGGGATCGTATTACAGATTTGGACTAGTAGCTGGAGTGTTGTATTACTAATTTGCCTACGATAAGGTGAGTTTCACGAGCCCCTTTTTCTGAATTGTTTTTAAATATTTTCCCGGGGCAGAAAGCATGTTATTATTTAAATGTTTAAGTACGTACTGAACGCATGGATTTGCGTGTATTTATAAATATTTGATTGTACGGGAATCATACGGAATGGGTACAGGACTGGGTTAACAGTGTCCCCAGATGTCTTTGGAAGTGTTTCCGGGTTAACATTGCCCCCGGAGTGAGTACAGTACTGGGTTAACAGTGTCCCCAGGGGTCCCTAGAAGTGTTTCCGGGTTAACATTGCCCCCGGAGTGAGTACAGTACTGGGTTAACAGTGTCCCCAGGGGTCCCTAGAAGTGTTTCCGGGTTAACATTGCCCCCGGAGTGAGTACAGTACTGGGTTAACAGTGTCCCCAGATAATATTATATTATGATATGGATTTATCATGGTTTACTCAAATTGTGAACCTCACCAACTATTCGTAGTTGACCCGATTTCTCACATGCTTTTCAGGTACAATTAAGATGAAGTGATTGCTTACGTGCTAAGTGCTTGATGTGTGTAAGATTTGCGTGCAGGGTGTTAGGAAACATTATAACAAATAGAATTGTGTATCGTATTGTATGATGTGTGTATCACCTAGACGGTAATGAAATACAAGATAATGTAATTTGAAGTATATTATTGTATTCAGTTTTCTTTATAAACAATGTGGTTGATATCAGAGGTGTCTGTTGCATCCAGTTTACGTTTC
This sequence comes from Bidens hawaiensis, assembly GCF_021521415.1. NCBI lineage: Eukaryota > Viridiplantae > Streptophyta > Magnoliopsida > Asterales > Asteraceae > Bidens > Bidens hawaiensis. The sequence continues at coordinate 117,227 of NW_027505597.1, forward strand.
CGCTGCGGTTGCGGGGTGTTACAGAACTTGGTATCAGAGCCATTGGTTATAAAAGAATTAGGATGTCTTTAAAAGATACCTAAAATATAACCAGTAGCTCAAGTATTATAGGATCTGAATATCAACTAATAATTTATAGTGACGAGGTCTGGATGAACTCGGATGGACAAGTGAGTTATTATGGTCCGGAACATAATAACAGATTTGTCCGCACGAGGGAGTTCAGGGGAAATCACGGGGTACGTTAATAGGTAAAAATGGCAACATATGTGTAAAGTATATAATATTATTTATACGTGCTAATGTGTATATATATAGATGTACATATCTTGTGGGTACATGAATTGAGAAATAGGACCCGGATAAGGAACCGGGGGATGAAATAATAAAAGTACTGAGGATGCTGAAAATTTCTAGAGCATCGGTTGATGATAAGTCTGACTTATCGGGCAATAGTTATGTTAGTACCGAGTTAGATCTCCTGTTTGACAGTAACCAGAAATATCTAGTAACCGTCACTCCCAACCAAAATTGATAAATCCCTTACCCTACCAATACCGGCACCGTATATCCTAATAACCCCTGTGTTCACCCGCACCGCCGACCCTCACGTACGGATGGACCTGTACCTGAACCCATTCTTATTCCATTAAGGTAAAGGATTAAATAAATAAATAAATAAATAAAATAAAATAAAATAATATATAGAAATATATATATATGTATTGCTCACTCACAAACATATGAGACAGACCAACTTCAGATCGAGAATTACTGATTTTAGCAAACCTAGAACGCCTGAGGACATTGACTGAGCAAGTGTAGAGTTTCCCATAATAGTAATTAATAATATTTGAAGGCAACCCATGTTGCGCAATTACCTTGAACCTTGCAACTCCCTATGTTATCCTTGCATCCGTTAGATGTCTACACCCATGTATGCTCGAATAGAATGATTACCTATACACAAAGAAGTGTTGGAATCATTATAGCATAGTTGGTTGTTCGTTCGTAGGAGGTATACTGTGTATGCCGGATATACGAATAAACACGGACATAATAACTCCGTGGTATGTAATCGTTTGGTGCTCACGGTGAGCATGTATCGGTTATGCTGACATGCAGAAGGATATTGAAATCAAGCATATTAAACATTGATCTTTGTTGAGAAAGATCTCTATGTCAGTTGGTGACAAGGGTTATGAAGCGTATTTAAAAGTTAACCGACGTCAGGTTAAGTCCATATGTTATTATACTTGTGGGACATATATACTAGATACTGGTATGTGTAATATGTATGATAATATTTGGTGTGTATGTGTACCTGCTGTTATGATTGAACTGGTAACGAGTTATACGGTGAGATTAGTATTGATTACTGCGTACGGGATGAGTACGGCAGAATGACATAAAAAGAGTAACTCCAATGATGGAGATTGATATGACTCGGTTGATTGCTCAAAGATAGCAGATGATGATACCGAATGTAGTATCACAGATCACTGCTAGTGTTGATGCAAATGTGATCGCAGAATTATAGATCGAGCAATCACATGATTATGAATATTTCAATTCTTAGTGGTATTACTAAGAGTGATAATGTCCCACCGAATGCTATTATGACTACAAGTATTAGTTATAAACTAAACATGAATAGTAGTCGTAATGAATTAGATCCGGTATGAAGGATATGTTTATCGGTTGTGTTAAGGGGATTATTAATAGTTTACTGATGGTAAAGGGAGGAATAGATTAGCGAGTGGATAGAAAAGATCGAAATGGTTAAGGATATTGGTAAGAGTCTAGAACATTGTGTAGTGAAGTATGCTACAGATATGTTGGTAGATTATGTTGTATCGTGATGGAACACGATGGTACAAAATAATAGTTAGAAAATTTTTGCTCAGATGATGTGGTCGGAATTTAAAATTCTTGTGCTAGAGCACTTTTATTCGAGTAATTAAGTTCAGAGGTTGGAAACTGAACTATGGAAGATAGAAATGTTGTATGCTGATCACTTAGAAAACGCTAATCGTTTGAAGGAATTGTCATGTCTGGTAACATGGCTAATTACTCCTGAAACTAAGCGAAGTGAGCGCCATATTGGGGACTAACTCCATCGATAAGGAGTATAGTCAACCCTGTAAAATATACAACTTTTGGAAGGGTTGTGTCACAAGCCAACCTTGATATATTTGACTCTATGGGAAGCGGAATGGAAGGACGTTAGGTGAAACGTCGAGTGTTAAAGAAGAGAAATGATAAAGGAAGAAGAATGTCGAGTGATAGTAGGCCACAGGTGTGGTAAAGATGGACGTAATGCCACAATTGTAGAACCAAGTGAAGCCATGTGAACCGGCAACCCCAACCCATTCATGTACAACCACTCCGAACCCAACAACTTCAATAACAATCCATCCAAAGAAACCAAATTATGCCAAACAGTTGTACTTGCTATGAATGTGGCAGTACAGAACGTTTCAAAAGAAATTGCCCAAAGTTGAACCAAGGTGTCGTTGGAAGACGAACCTCATGACAAGCATCAACCTCTGATCAAGCAAGGAGCCGTGCTTTTGTGAGTAATTGGAATAAAGCACGTCATGATCCAAAGGTGGTGTTAAGTATGTGGTAGTTTTAAATCAATAGACTTCAGTGATAATTTTTACAGTCGTCGATAGAAGTTAGTTCCCGTTAACCTCCTATCATTTGGAAAGATACCGATTAAGTGAAACTATAGAACCCTATACTGTAGAATCGCTAACGGTAAATCCCTAATGGTTAACTAAATTGTACGGAATTGTCCTATTATTCTGAACGATTAACCTTTCCTTATTGACCTACGACCAGTAAAGCAAAGAAGTTTTGACGTAATAGTTAGCATGGATTGGCTAACTCAACATGAAGCAGAAATCAAATATGAAAAGAAGATGATTAGAAGCTCTCTTTCGGACGATGAAGCGATTAAATATAGAGAAAAGTGTACGGTATTATGTTGCCACTCTAATCTCATCTTGAGATGTTATAATATTTACGACAAGAAGACGTGGTGTATTTAACAAACGTGATTGCCAAAGTATTTAAAAGAAAACATATAGAAGATATTCCGGTGGTACGCAAATTTCCACAAGTTTTCCCAGAAGAACTTCCTGGATTACCGCCAACCCGACAGGTCGAATTCAGAATCGATTTAATGTCTCAAGCTGGCCCTGTTGCTAAAGCACCCTACCGACTTGCACCGTCCGAGATGCAAGAATTATCCAATCAGTTACAAGAATTGTTGGATAAGATTTTATACGACCTAGTTAGTCACCATGGGGTGCACTAGTTTTAATTGGGAAATGAAGGACGGAAGTGTTAGGATATGTGTTGATTAGGGAGAATTGAATAAAGTGACGATCAAGAATAGGTATTCACTTCTTCGAAGTAAATGATCTGTTTAACCAACTGCAAAGGGCGATTTATCTTTAGAAAATTAATCTTATATATAGTTATCACCAAATGAAAAATCCAAGAGGAGGACGTTGTAGCAACAGCGTTGCGGACTCGCTACGGCCATTATGAATTCTTATTCATGCCGTTCGGGTTAACAAATGCGCAGGCAGTATTCATGGAACTCATGAATCGAGTCTGTAAACCTTACTTTGACAATTTGTCATAGCATTCATTGATGATATTTTGATATATTCGCAACGTAAAGAAGAGCACGAACGACGATTAAGGAAAATTGTGGAAGTGTTAAAGCAAGAAGTGCTATACGCGAAGTTTTCAAAATGTGATTTTGAATAAAGAAGGCATAATCCCTTGGTTATGTTGTAAAGCAACAAAGATTTCACAAAGATCCAAATAAGATAGAAACCATTAAAATTGTGCCAAGCACCGATTTTAAGTCTCCCCGATGGAGACGATGGTTTTGTCGCGTATTGTGACGCATCGCGTAAAGGGTTAGGCTGCGTGTTGACGCAGTATATTAAGGTTATAGCCTATGCTTCCCGACAGTTAAAAGTACACGAGTAAAATTACACTACTCACGACTTAGAACAGGGAGCGGTTATCTACGCACTTAAAATGTGGAGACATTGTCTCTACGATACGAAGTGCACCATCTTCACCGATCATAAAAGTTTGCAGCACATATTTGATCAGAAGGAACTGAATATGAGGCAACGAAGATGGGTCGAGTTGTTAAGCGATTATGACTATGACATCCGTTATCACCCTGGCAAGGCTAACGTCATAGCCGATGCCTTGAGTAAGAAAGATCGGGTTAAGCCATTGCGAGTGCGAGTGCTGGGGATGATAGTCCAGTCGAACCTTCGAACCTGATTCGAGTCGCTCAACGTGAGGCGTTGAAAGAGGAACAATTGGAAAAGAAGGAATCTTACGGCAATGAGGAGAATTTCGAACAGCGCGTGGACTAAATTCTCTACTTCAAAAATCGGGTTTGGATCCCGACCCTCCATGACCTTCGTGAATTAATCATTGACGAAGCGCATAGATCGAAATAATCCATACATCCGGGATCGGATTTGACTATTGATGATACGGATATCTGAAAGGATTTTTATTAATGGTCGAGTTTGGAGAAAGATATGGTTACGTGTGTTGGTGAATATTGAGTTATGCAAGAGATAAGGCTGCACACCGAAAACCCTAGGGAACGCCACAACGACAGAAAATTCGCCAATGATAGTGGGAATAAATTACAATGAATTCTTGCCCAAATTCCTGATGGTGAAATGGTATCTCGTCGTGGAGTGCCATTTTCAATTATCTCAGATCAAAATAGTCATCCTACTTCCATTATTGGAAGGCGAGGAAGGAAGCATCGAGAGCTTGAAGCTTTTTATGGGTGAAGTAATTATCACCAATTTGTTAAATTGAAAATGGGCGTCAATCAAGCCATAAGATTTGAATTGATTCGAGGAACAACCAATCGGATTTATAATATTTAAGACAAGTTGAAAGCAACGCGTGATTGGCAAAGGGTTTATGCCAACGTTCAAAGGAAACCATTGTCCCTGAATAGAGGTGACAAGGCATTTTAAGGCATCACCTTAGAGAGAGGTGATATGAGGTTTGGCAAAACCGAAAATAGCTTCTTAATAAATTGGACCCCATGAGAACTATCTCCATGGTTGGTCATTTAGTTTATCGATTAACGTACTCTAGGGGCTAAGTACTATACAGGATATTTTGCCATGTATACGGATTGAAAAGTGCCTAAGCGATGAGGCAACGAAAGTACTAGTAATAGAGGTACTCATAGAAGACATGCTTGATATCATAACTAATTCCGTAGAAATAGTAGACGGAAAAATCAAGCAACTTAGACACAACAAGATTTCGTTGGTCAAAGTTAGATGGAATTCGCAACGAGGCCCAGAATATACCTGGGAGCGAAAGGACGAATTCCGAAAGAAATACCCTCATCTATTTCCTCAAAAAGAAGTAGTCGTCGCGTAAAAATTTCGAGGACGAAATTTCTTTTACGGGGGGAGAATGTAACGATTCCGGCATCAGGTATACCCTAACCGGTATATACTATTTATGTGTTATTTAATAATGAATATGTGAATTATGATGCGTTTATACGAGTATGTAAGATTCATAGTACGAATTATACTCGATTATACAGTTAATCGCATTGGAAATACGAATAACCGATTAACGATTATTGAAGCCCGAACGATCGGGGATTTCATTATAGACGAAATATATATTATTTAGTGATGTTGCGAAGTATTAAAGCTTCGGGATAAGTAAATTAAAGCACAGAAAAAGGATTTCGATTTAATGATACGTCGGTACGTTAAACGAAACCTTTAATACCAAACCAAGCAAGAGACGATCGATCAAGCCGAAAAAGATGCACAATTATTAATACTATGATCTTTTAAGTTAATAAATGTCATGGCTTAAGTTTTAAATCGGTTTTATATAAATTTCATTTTTAAGCCGAAAAACGACCGTTTTAGCCTCGTTTTAAGCCGAATTAAACGTTTAACCAAAAAACGAACTGAACCAGATTATCTAAAACATTATCCAGATTACGAGAATCTGAACATGTGGCCACAAATGAAGTTGTGGGCCCCACCCCACCCATCCTTTAGGTCCGATCGGACCTCCCCTCACCAAACAACATTTCATTTTCTTTTTTTCACAACATATTCAACCATATTCATATTCTCTCAAGATCAAGAACAAAAAAACCGAGTTTTTTAGCAAGAAAAACCGAGATAAAAATTGTGTTATGTACGTGTTTATGTTCGTTTCTTGAGTTCTCTTTCAAGAAAATGAGGTTTCCAAGTGAAAAAGGGTGAAAACCCGAGATGGAACCGATTCTTCATGATCAAGTGATATATACGGGTTATACAAGGGATCTTGGTCCAAGAAAGGAGTTAAACGAAACAAAAACGAATTTTTACGGTTAAATCTTTGTTTTAAAGCATAACCGAAACCATGAAAGAAATGGCTTGATGGTGGGTGTAACTTGCTTGGTGTGGTGTTATTGTGCTTGTAGGTGTTGTATCTAGTTGCTAGCAAGGGCTAGAAAGAGAGATTCTTGCGGTTTGAAGCTAGAAACTCAAGGTAGTTCGGTTTTGTGTGATGTTTGTATATTTGGACAGATTGTGTTTCGTGTAGAGTTAGGTCATGAAATTTTACAGGGATGATCTACACATGAAAATATGAGATCTGTAAATTTTTGGTAATTTTTGGATAAAGGATGAATATTTGGTGAATTTAATGCTCGGTTTTGGCCAAAAATGGTGAAAAATAGTTAAATGTCATGAAAAATTCTGGAAAATTGTAGATAAGCTTTTTTTAACATGTATAAGTCACACACAAAATTTGAGGTCATTTGGAGAAGTCTAAGTAGGCTTTTCGGTTAAACGAGTTCTAGGGTTTTCTAGCTCGATTTTAGTGAAAATGGCATTTAAAAAGGGATTTTGGTTCTGGAAAAATTACAGGGGACCATGGAGATGGCAGGGGTCATCCAGGAAAAATTTGGTATTTTTCTAAGATCGTTTGGTATTTACGACATATTTAGTGTTTAAATGGTGTTTAAAAATAGATAAATAAATGTAAAATATAAAAATTAATTCTGGAAATATTTTTATAAATTTCCCCACTGTCAAAAAGTGAGTTGTGCAAAATTTCAAGATCCGAGACTAAACGGATAATTAATTGTGCTAAAACAAACTTTTAAAGCTTAAAACGCGTAAATCGGTAGAGTTCGCATAAGCGAGCTGACTGGTGTATAAAAACCCTAATAATGAACTATTTTCATATAATTGAGTTAAACAAGTAAAAATGAATCATCCGAAAATAATTCGGATGATTTGAGTGTTTTTAACCTATTTAACAGTTTCCGGTACGATAACGACGGAAACGGGTCCCGCGGCCAATTGGGACATCTAAACCGAGCCCTAATTTCACAACTTAGTTAAATTATCAATTAACAACTATTTTCGGGTCGTGGGTGACCAAACTCATTTTGAAACATAAAAATGGATAACCGTGCTAGGCACGCAAAACGGAAAAAATGACTAATAGTAAATCTGACTAGTGAACTCTATACGATATCACAATCTGAGTCCGGTGAAAGTGTTTCTGGGTTAACATTGCCCCCAGAACGGGTACAGTACTGGGTTAACTGTGTCCCCAGATGTACCGGTTAACACGGTTAAAGTTATGTTAATAGTGATTGTATAGTAACGAATTTAGGGATCGTATTACAGATTTGGACTAGTAGCTGGAGTGTTGTATTACTAATTTGCATACGATAAGGTGAGTTTCACGAGCCCCTTTTTCTGAATTGTTTTTAAATATTTTCCCGGGGCGGAAAGCATGTTATTATTTAAATGTTTAAGTACGTACTGAACGCATGGATTTGCGTGTATTTATAAATATTTGATTGTACGGGAATCGTACGGAATGTGTACAGGACTGGGTTAACAGTGTCCCCAGATGTCTTTGGAAGTGTTTCCGGGTTAACATTGCCCCCGGAGTGAGTACAGTACTGGGTTAACAGTGTCCCCAGGAGTCCCTAGAAGTGTTTCCGGGTTAACATTGCCCCCGGAGTGAGTACAGTACTGGGTTAACAGTGTCCCCATGGGTCCCTAGAAGTGTTTCCGGGTTAACATTGCCCCCGGAGTGAGTACAGTACTGGGTTAACAGTGTCCCCAGGGGTCCCTAGAAGTGTTTCCGGGTTAACATTGCCCCCGGAGTGAGTACAGTACTGGGTTAACAGTGTCCCCAGATAATATTATATTATGATATGGATTTATCATGGTTTACTCAAATTGTGAAACTCACCAACTATTCGTAGTTGACCCGATTTCTCACATGCTTTTCAGGTACAATTAAGATGAAGTGATTGCTTACGTGCTAAGTGCTTGATGTGTGTAAGATTTGCGTACAGGGTGTTAGGAAACATTATAACAAATAGAATTGTGTATCGTATTGTATGATGTGTGTATCACCTAGACGGTAATGAAATACAAGATAATGTAATTTGAAGTATATTATTGTATTCAGTTTTCTTTATAAACAATGTGGTTGATATCAGAGGTGTCTGTTGCATCCCGTTTACGTTTCCGCTGCGGTTGCGGGGTGTTACACACACTTACTTTCGTACCTTTTTATCATGTTCTAAGTGCTTATTTATATAATAATTAATGATTTTAACTCGTTTTAACATGGTCTTACAAAGCTTAATACTTGGTGTAGGTTATGAGTTTTACAAGAGAAAAGATTCGGGTTTTTGAAGACATTGGGGGCCTTTATGATCAATTTTGAAGACTAAAACTAAAGACCCGACCCAAGCCCACAAGATTAAAACCTTACATGATAATATATTAAGATAATTAACAAGAAAAAAACCCTACCCAGCCCCAAATCCCGAAATCAACACCCCCTTCACCAAGAAAAATCGTTTTTTGCAATTGGCAGCCAATGAAGAAGAAGAAAAAGTCTTGTTGAAGCTTATGGCGGCTAGGAGAAGAAGAATAACATCAAGGGAGGCTTGGTTCAGCAGCTAGGGATGATCTTCATCTATAATCTCAGCCCTAATCTTAAGTATAACCCTTATAAACTTTGTGTTCTAGTTCAAGGTTCATACTTGTTGATTTTGATCTTTAAACTTGATTTCTTTTGCAATTGAATTGAAGATTGGATTGTGTATGATCTTGATAGATTGTTGAATGATTAATATGATGTTTATGATGATTAACTTGGTGTTCATCAAGAGTTATAGCTTGTCACACCCTTAAATTTCGACTAACAGAGTTTAACCGTGAGGCGTGTGAGATACCAGGATCTAGCTCATTTGTTATACCAAACATCCAATATTCAAAATATTATTTAGGTCTAATTCAAACATGAGAAAACAAAAACCAAACCATACAATTTAAAGTTTTGCGGAAGCGTAAAGTAAATGGTTTAAAATAATAAACCATGTGCTCAAACATGCACAACCCCATCAAATGTAAACAATGTGAAATAAAAGTTCATGCGACAACTGTGACTCCTGACATAGGCAATGCAACTAACTCCTTAGCACATCTAGCAACCTGGGCAAATATAAATACTCAAGGGTTAACACGAGGTTGGTGAGTTCATAAGTTATAGTAAAAAGTAGTATATACATTGTAGATAGTATACGTAGCATAAGTAGTGTATGTATAAGTAGATTTAGTACTTTTCAAATATACCAGGGTAGCTAACCCATTTACAAGCTACTAGACGTTTGAACCGAAGCTGAATGTATGTATGCCTTCTTACCAGGTCTATCACTAACACTGGCGTATAAAAGTTAGGTAAATATAACACCCATTTTACTACATCACAGCCGTGCTAGCGCGACTAGCCCGGGTGGGGTTTGTCAAACCCAGTAGTACTACTCCATATAACCCCGCGATCCCATCCTATCGGTTCAAGGTAACGTAAGGAATTTAAGTGATATAAGGGCATCTAGTGTAAACTTGTGATATATAAGAAATTACATAAATCCAAAATAAGTTGTTGCGTTTTCCTCCAGAAAACCAGTATGTAAGTGCGTCCGTGTTTTCAATCAAGAAAACATGTATAGGCAAATAATTTGTTTTTTCAATCCAGAAAACAAGTATACGAAAAAGTTTAGTGTTTTCAATCCAGAAAACATGTATACGAAAATATTTTAGTGTTTTTAATCTAGAAAACATGTATACGAAAATAGTTTAGTTTTTTCAATCCAGAAAACAAGTAAGGAAAAAGTTTGGTGGTTTCTTTTTAGAAAACAAGTATACGAAAATAGTTTTGTGTTTTCTCTCCAGAAAACAAATAGGAAAAAGCATGAACGCACCTGGTGTGTCATGTAATAGACTTTTCTCAAAACCAAAAGGATGCACTTGACTCGCTAACCGTTACCTAGTACAAGTGTTTAAGTTATGAGAACGTGTTCAACAACACATGACTCTTAAACCCAAGTATAGGCTCACACACAAACTTGACACGATGAATCTTTGGGGATAACAAGTAATCTCAACTGTACCAAAAAGTCTTAACATGTATTCACATATCATATCATGGCAAATAAGCCAAATATTCATCATACAACTCAACTTATAATCATTCAGTTCAAGAGACAGATTATGGCATGTACAAACAGATTTTATTCACTAAGTAAAACTTAAGGATAAATTATACAAAAATTACCACAGTAGCATATAAGAAGTAGGTTTCTCAAGCAATTTTTAGTATATTTTCTCATGTATACAAAACTTACAATAATTCAATCATTGCAGATAGGTATAAACAATTCAGCAGATTGTGCAACAAAAAGTTGTTTCATGGTTCTCTCAACTCATTTATCCAAATTGTTCAAGGCCAATTTGGTTGTTTTTCAGACGCATAATTCTAAGTTCCAGAAGTGGAACCAACTCATTTGGATTTGTTAATCTCAAGTAATGATGTCGGGAAAACAGACCAGAATTTGAATCCCGCATCAGCTTTGACACATGTTTTTGTAAAATAATAAAACAATTCAAAACTTGTCCAAATATTATAAAATTTACCTTTTTGGAAACTAGACTCAGAATACTATATCTTAGAATCAAGATTAGATCAAGAATCATCGTTTAACATCAAGTTACAAACCAATCAATAAACGAGAACGAATCTGTCAGCAAACTGTTATCATCAAAACTCAAACCCTAACATGTTTATGTCATATCTAGGGTTCTAGTTAATCAGTTAACATCATAATCATCAAAATTACAGAGATTTAACATCTAGGGTTTATGAAGAACTAATAAAAACATAAAATTGACACATAAAACTTACCAACTAGCATTAGGAATGATAAGAATCAATCAAAGACACCACCAATTGCAAGAATTAAGATTGAATAGAAGGTGATTATGGTTTGTTGGTGACTTGAGGTCGTGAGAGATTGGGAGCAGCTGTAGGTCGATGGTTTTTGGTGGAATTAGGGTTGGGGATTTTTAGTTTAATATGTTTTAATCCTAATTTACAAGAATGGTCCTCGTTAACACATGTTTTGGCTTAAAAACAAACTTTTTAACAACGAACCGGGTTATAACAAATCATTATGACTAAAATAATAAAACAATTTAATAAGAATAAAGTCTCGTTGATATTTTTGTTAAAATTATTTTATAAAAGCCAAAAAATTACAAATTACGCACAATCGATCGCAATTTCACAGTACAAGTTATGAACTAAACAAATAAGCATTTAACATGTAATTTCACATAGATAATACTATAAACATATGCTTGTGGTATTTTTTTTTATCATAAATAGTAGCTTGTTTAGCGAGCGTAACGTACTAAATCGTGTAACACATAAAATCATCTAACACATAATGATTATATCTGAATTATTTAAACATAGCTAATTTGACATTAACCACCAACGCGTATTGACATAATCATGTGTGTCTCTTTATTGACTCATGTAAATGTTATGCATGATGTGTAAGATAACAGAGTTGGGTAATGGTGTTAACGTGAAAGTGCAGGGTGTCACATTATCCCATTATTGAAAGAATTTTCGTCCCGAAAATTGATAGGTGTCGTTAAGTAAATAAGAAGACTTCCCGTCTATATATATGTTCAAAATGAGTTAAGTAGACTTTCCGTTTATATGTACGATCAAAATAAAGCAAGTAGACATCCCGTCTATTGATTAGTGTCGCTAACGTTTGGGCATAGTTTCCAATGTTTAAAAAAAATAAAAAAAATTTCTCGGTTGTCACATAGCTGCTGTCCAAAAATCATGTTAGGCTAAACTTATTAGTTCTACCTAGGTTTGATGAATATTGTTAAGTTTTAGTAAGTAATATGGATTGTTTGATCATCATGACTTGATTTGTTAATGAAACTTTGGTTTAATATTGAATTAAGTTGTGTTTAGTGGCTGTGATTTATTTAATTATACTCATAAACCCCTTGATTTGATTGATTGAATTAGTTTTGATTGATTGTTGCTTGCTTGACTCTTTACTTTGTGTTTAGAGATTGTTTGCGGGAAGTACAACCATAGGGTTTTAGTGGTTGTGTTAATTGATTAAATTCAGTGGGTAGGCACATTCTTTGAGACCGAGAGGTGATAGGAAGTAAGCTCATCTCATAGATTTTACTTGTTAGGATTAGGATCGCGCGAGAGCGGGTTCGGTTCTTGTCGGGTTTGGGTTTGTGAGCGATGATTTGATCTAGTTTAAGTTAAACCAAATTGTTCCTCTATCCTTTGTTGCGTAGTATTCGTTTCCTTAGGGTCGTGTGTCGGTGAGACCGAGAGGTGAGTCGACATTAGAACACTTTAGCAATTCGTTTCCTTGTTTGTTCTTAAATTCAACTAAGTTTAAGTTAGGGTTTGTTAGTGAGACCGAGATGTGATATAGCTTTCTTGAGCGAACCTTAGTTGTGTCATCCTTTGATACCGGTGTCGTGAGATTATTCATTCCGTTAACTTATTAGACCTTCAATCGGATTCTTACCTAGGTAGACGTTTTCTACAATTGAAGTTAAGTCCCATAGTTTCGTTAAGTTTTGTTAAGTTAAGTCTTTTAGTTTAGTTAAAGTAAGTTAGGTTAAGTAGTTTAACAATTAAAAATCAATTTAAAAATATTATTCTTAGGAAGCTCTTGTCTAGGGTTAGTGATCATAGACGTTTTCACGTGTCCTCGTGTTCGATACTCGGACTTCCTTAGTTCTATAGTACTTACGATCGGTACACTTGCCGGTTGTGTGTAGATTTGTTAGGAAAATCCGTTTTATAAATTTAAAGCTTAGTTGTGAGTTTTGTAAAAAGAAACACCCTTTAAACACATATCAAGTTTTTGGTTTCTCAGGTAACATTAATCTTATGCACCCGAACCTAGCAATAAAAAAACAAATTATTTTGAATACATTTTATAAAAAATAATAATAAACTAGCTAGAGAAAGTACAAACAACTTTTAAATACATGTAAAAAGTAAACACATTTAATAAGATCTTAAAGAAGCAAAACAATAAAACCAATAATAAAATATATAAAAGGACTATAAAATAAAATAAAAAAGTTTAATAGTTTTTTATTTGATATTTTGAGAGAAGTATAAAAACATAAAACCATTCAATCTCCCTAAAACCAATCTCTGATAAGTTCTTCCTACACATGTCATCCACCTTTAATCACAAAACCTAAAACCATTCAATCTACCTAACACCAAATTTACCGATGTCAACATCACACCTAAATTTTGATTGTTGGATGTACGAATCGGAGACTTTGCCACTCACGTGTCTCTATTGGAATACAACATCGAAGGCATGATCATGCTAGTGGACATATCTCTTCGTCAACTTCGAAGTGTTTAGAGCTTAATTAAAGTCCGCCGGATTGAACTAGCCATGGTGCTTTGTGTTAATGCGGAGAAAAGATATATTGATTTATGTAGGAAGAACTTATCCGAAAATGATGTGCATATATGTGAAGAGAGGTGTTGTAAGAGAAAGCTATTGCACTCAGTTGTGTTACGGTTATTGCAGATGATAGGCGAGGCTGCAGGTGGGTGGAGGTCGGAGGTGGCTGCTGGTTTCAGGTGGGTGGGGGTGAGGGTAGCTGGTGGTTGCAGGTTTGTGTTAGTGGTAAAGGTGGGAGGTGGGTGGTGGTGGTTATGGAGGAGGTTAAGGTTTTATGTAAAAGAAGGATGATGATGTGGTGGTGTGGGTCTCACAAATCAGCTTTTTATTATTAAATAAACGTCAAGTCAGCAAGAAAAACCACGGGGTTATGGTCCAATAAGTTCGGTAGTGTAAGAGGACAATAATGTGAATGTTAGGAGTGATGTGTAATAAGTCAAAAGTTAGAAATATCATCGGGTAAAAGTTAGGAGCTTTAAAAACCAATATCCATTTGATAAATAATACATGGTTAATTGATTTTATATGTTGTCGATTCATTATCAACTTTTTATTTTAAATAATTTAGTTTATTAGTTACAACCATTATTCTCTATTCTTTTTCTAATCTTCAACTAAATATATAAATCCAAGCTTATTAAATGGGAATGAGAGAGAACAAAATTTATTAAAAGGAAAACAATTACAATAATAGATTTTTTATCAGTAGACGTAATTGATTGCTTTAAGTTTTATTAGATCGTCGATTTACAGAAATAAAAAATGAATATTAAATGGGTTGACCCAATACATGATTTCAATAGTTTTACTCGACAAGACACGAATCAATATGAGTTAGGTAACAGGTGGCTAATTCCACCTCTGCCTGCGGTGCGCACATATAATGTATATATGTGTGAACCCTTGGGTGGGCAAAAGTAAAATTGCACTAATTTTGACGTTATTTTACTAATCACGTGAAAATAACGTTAAAAGTGGCGGAAGGTTAATCAGGCATCATGTGGTGGCGTTGATAGCCGAAAGACAAGGGCACATGCACCATTCAGCAGGTGTCCCGATGATTGAGTATTATGTGTCTTATGTCCAAGGCTTGATTCAAAACTACTATCGAGCCGGGGGTCTCACCGGAAGCAGCCTCTCTATCCCTATGGGATAGAGGTAAGGCTGTCTACATCTTACCCTCCTCAGACCCTACCATAGCATTGCTATTGGTGGGATATACTGAGTACGATGATGATGATGAACCAGTACAATTAGCACTTTAGAAATAACCACCACAACAAATGAGTTTTAAAGTAGATAATAAATCACACATAGAGATATAAATTATACGAGACTTCATACAAGCAAGCGATTTGTAAGTCACACACTATTTAAACAACCTAGGAAAGAACGAACACATGTAACCTTGTATGGTTAAACTTAGGTTTCTTCTCGTGTTTATTTAATATATTCTTATTAGGCCTTTTCAATGTTGGTATTTTGTTCCAAACGCATAAAATTGTACTAATAACTTGGATACCCTCACCCACTCATAAGTTAGGGAGGCTTTAGGAGTCAAGAAGCACCAAGCACAAGCTGCTAGACTAAGAAGCTCGAAACTTCCTCAACAAGATTCCTAAGTTGACAAGGGAAGCTCCTCGCTAGAGCAAACCTCAGAGAAGTCACTTCTGATGTGACATAAAGCTAGGACCTTCAATAGAGCAAGAACGTCGACATGACAAACAAAAGCAGAATATAAGTTACAAGAAAATGGTATTACTTGTCTGCATGAGATGAAAGAGGAGTTGACACTTTCCCTTTAAGAAGATCAAGTTTACCCAAAAGAAGCTTCCGGATTGCCTACAAAGGATCACTTCAGCCAAATGTATCATTCATTATCATTCACCTTATTCTCTCACTCTCTCTTACTCTTCATTCGCTTTTACCAATCTTCGTATCATATATATCACTGATTCTCATGCCGGAGGTTGATCGTAGGAGACCCACCTCCTACAGTGAGACTAACTGGTCGCGCTTTGATTTTTGCAAGTTAGGAAGTGTTGTTAGTGATACACTCTTGGACCGTCATACCTTTATTGTTAGCTACAGTCGTTGTAGCAACAATTGGCACCACCGTGGGGCTTGCCATACTTAGAATAAAGATTCCTGTAGTTTTAGGTCCATTGTTGTCAAGTATAATAAGCTTAACTTAGAGGGGAAGAAGATTTTGATAACCAAGAAATGAGGAAACGTGACCATGGAAACCGGAGAAACCACTTCTTAGATGAAAAGAAACCTTGATTCCAGCCCTTTGTCGAGAAGCATCCATAGAAGCATTATGAGCATAGAAGGTCAGACGACAGAAGCCACCCTTTTCGACAACAAAGACCTCAAGATAAGCGAAAGCTAATATTCACCAAGACTCCAAAAGAGATACTGGCAACTGAGGAGGTTAAGCACAACTTCCGTCCTCCTTGCCCATTATCTAAGCCAACAAGTAAACGTGACGAAGGCAAGTTCTGTGCCTTTCATAATGACATTGACCATCATACCAATGATTGTTTCCAACTGAAGAAGTGTATCAAAGACGTTGTTCAAAGCGGTGAGCTAGTTGTGAGATTCGTCAGTTTTATATTTTATTTGTATTTGTAATCGCTAAACCGACCTGTTTGTCATTTTAATGTATTCCTATTCGTCGTTTATCAATAATATAATATTCCTGATGATTTAAGTTTATCGATCATTCATTTTATATTTGTGTTAAGCTCCAAGGTTTACAGTTTTATTAAATATAATCAATTTCCAAACTGTGCGGGTATAATTTGAAAAATATCCAAGCTTTACAACTTTTATTCCATTTCTAACACATATCAAAGTTAAAGGTCCAATATTTAATTATAAATTTAAATTTCTGATTAAAAATGATATGAAACTTGGGGGATTAGATTTGTACTTTATTTAAATTTATATAACCCAACCCACCAGCCCCTATACCCATCGTTTTTCCGGCCACCGGCTCCGGCGAGCTGTAACCGCTTTGGCCAAGCCTCCAAACCCCTTAATCTTGGTTAATAAAACAATTAAAAGCTTGTAAACTCGTTAGACCGTAACGGAAACGCAAAATCATCGATTAATAATGCTTAGCAAATACTAATTATGTGTAATTCAAGCTGGTAACCGCCGGATTATTTTAAAAATGCAATAACCATCATTAAACACCCTACGCTCCAATTGATCCTATAAATAGGATCCTAATTTTTGTATAAACTCGTCCATATCATCACTTTAAGCTAATATAATCTTTAAATCCCGTATTTGATCATCCAAGTTCATTTACGGCCAAATCGTCGTTCACCATCATTCCGGCATAGTTACAGGTAATTTTTATATGCATTTGAATCATTTTAAGCCGCAAAACTGAGAAACAACTATAAATCGATTGATTTCAGTTCATACTTTAAGATCTAGTTCTTGATATACTCAGGTGATAATACGATTACAAAATTACGTTATGGAGTGTGTGAGTGAACAATTGGGCAGCGTAACGATATCTCGAAATAATAATAAAACACTTAATTTATGAACATGGTACAAACTATATATAGAAGACGATCTTGTTCGTTATAAATCACATAACGAATGGGGACCATTCATTTTCCTTCTCTATCTATAACTTGAGCAACATCGAATGTCTCATTCATCAAACATGCTTAACGAATGGTCTAGTAATCATAGCGTATGGGCTCACTCGTTATACATCCCATAAAGAATGACCCCTACATTAATGGATGAACACATTCGTTATATATAACATAACGAATGGTTTGATACATAACGAATAACATAAACAAAAAATCACAAAATGCCCTTTTCATTAATAATAAATAATTACAATAGATAAACAAAGACCGAGACGCAAAATCATGCACTAACAAACTCCCCCTCATCTCGAGCTCTTTGTCTTCGATTACTTGAATCTCTTTGTCTTCCAATTAGCGCAGCTATGAATCCCGAACGCATGGCAAACACGTACCACGCGTTGAAATTGCATAGCGAGATCTTAATCCTACATATCAGCCCATCTGATCTCGTTGTTGAATAACGCATCATTGTCTGACTCGGATAAGTTAACCAACCACATTCGGTCGATCACTCGAATGAACTCCGTCTTCAAACCTGTACCAAGTACAATGACGGCTTCAACGGTGCAGTTGTCGTAGTACCACCGATTGAAAGTCATGTAAAGACTTTGGGGAAAAGTCTTCATAGGCACACACTTTATGTTCGTGGAGGCTTTACTTTAAAAACGAGCTTTCTCCAACCATTTCTTGGATCTATCTCGTCGATATACTTACGTGTCAAGACCTGAGGTTTAAATAATTTGAAACCATGAAGTACCTCAAACAAAAATTGTTGATAAAACCAACCCGCCATTTGACTACCACCTCGATTGAAGAACGACTTATTTTCCAACGTTCTTACGTCCCACCTCGGTAAAGTAAGAACATCGACAATATGTTGATAATATGGTACGCATTGTTCCCACTTGATTATACATACTTTAAGATCAGAATCATAAATCCAAGAGACGAAATCACTTTTGACAGTCTTCACAGCTTTAAATGAAGTCATTTGGTGAGCAGTTGCACGAGCTTTGATCTGTCTATTTTCTTCATGCTCTACATATCTTAACGCAACAATAAGCTTAAAGACTCGAGCCTTATTGTGTCTAAACATACATTTAAATGCATGATTTTTCAATCTTGACCCAGACTCACTTACTTTATCCATTTTCATCTTCCTGAGACGCTTTTCTGCTGCTTTCACATGTTCTGTTGTGAAGAATGGAACTCCTTCATCTGTATTCGTATGCGTATACAGGTCAGGGTATTCCTCAGCAGTCACGTCTTCCACCTCAAACTCATCATAATTAAACAACGTATACCGAGATGGAATAGTCCTATCGAATCTGATCTCATTATCATCAATCACCTTAACATCCTCCTCGTTCTCCAACTTGTCTAACTCTTCATCGTTCAACCCAAGCAGTAACGCGATTTGAACTCTGGATAATGAATAATCAATGAACTCTCCTTACTCGATCTCATCGGCGTTCACCTTACTCATCACGACACCCTTCATGTTATCAATATATAAAACTTTAATTGCCTCCACAAACTCAATAGGCTGCAGATTAGTAGTGTCTTGAAACACCACTAATTGCTTATCAGCACCCTTAACCTCACCACCAAAAGAACTACTAGATGCACCGGTCTTTGATTGCTGCTCACCACCACCAATTCATGTATCAGGGTCTTTGTTATTATCATTACCTTTCAGCTTTTCAACATATTTTCTTTGCAAGTAAGCTGAAGAATGACATCTTCTTATTCTTTTATATTCTCCCCCTAAGCACTAACTAAAGCCCGTAGCTCACGATTCTCACGTTGACAATATGAGATGTGTCTAACCATCTTCCTTTGGTGTAACCGCATTTTTTCTTGAAAATGGTGGTCAGTGGCCATTTGTTTCTCCTGAAGATGCATAGTAAAGAATGATAGAGGAGCCAACTGCAACGGGCCTTGAGGACGATTGAAAACCATATATGTGAAGTCCGTTGCTTTCATAGCCATCGGCATTGGCATTGTTCTTGTGGCTACAATAGTAACAGGAGGTGACATCGAAGATAGCATCATTTGAGGAATAGATGCAAACCTTGGATCAGACGACGTCGTTGTCGTCAAAGTAACCATCGAAGTACTATTATCTTAGTAACTACCGATGTTTTTTGTGCAACAGACGAACGTGGTTGAAAGGTCTAATCTCAACACCACCACCCTATAGTCTCTCATCTTTGCAGGCTTATATGACATCTTCGTTTTACCCTTTCTTTTACGTAAAGCAGCATTAACACAAGCTACTGCAACCACATTACCACCATTTCCTCCATCACCACCATTTCCACCAGTGTTCCCACCTGGTCCCCCTTCACGTTTTGAATCTGAAGGATCAGGAATCCAACAATCATTAGGTGGACATACATAATTAGGTCTCGCAACATGATCTATTAACCGTTTTTATCTTGGCCTAATCTATGGTGTTTGGTTACAATATGTCCTCAATCGTTTCATCGTTTACTCAGACATATGCTCCAAAGCCATTACATCATCTACCAACTCAGGATCATGTACCAGATCAAGTGCCAAATGATCAATAATCAATTGCAAGAATCTTGAATTCATCAGGAACTTGTTCTTGCGGTGATGAGTCGTACAGTTCTCTGAAAATGGTAAAAGACTAATTCAAAAAAGTTGAATGGCTTGTTGAGAACTAAAGCCATGAATGCAGATTGAAGCATGATCTGACATTCATCATATCCACCCTTTTTCCCCCAAGACAGTGAATAAATACGTGTAGTAGGTACTTATAGTGTTCACAAAGATACACCTTGTTGTACTGTGACTTGTCCAACTAGCCCTTATAATTAAACCTCTGGAATAATCCTCTAATCAACACCTTATCAAACTCGCAAAAATCATCTATGGTATCGAGAATTCGTAGCACCTTGCGTATCACTTCCACATCAATCACTATCTTCTTGTTCTGAATCTCGGCTTCAATATATTTCTCAACATAAACATATTTAGCAAAATCCCAGAATGGGCGGATAATACTAAAATGCACTAGAAAGTCAGCCGAGATAGCATAGTAGATCCTCAAATGGTGAAGGAAAGCAATCTTGTCTCCAAAAAAGTCTTGTCCAACAAAGTCATCGATCAAGAAAGAACATATGTTATGTTTATTGTCGTACGGCAATTCAGCAATCTGAACCTCCTTAGCAGCTTGTACTTGTTGAGGTGCATCTTGTACTTGAGGTTCATGTTGTACTTGATCTACTGGATTTTCTTGAGATGGAGCATCAACGTGCTGTTCGTCAGCCTTTTCTGTGAAAATCGAGCATTAGAAACCAATGAAATACATTAAAAATCATAACATTTCACTAAACACTTAGTGAATATGAAAATCTGTTTAAAAATACAAGCCTATTCGTTATTCATTCGTTATTTGTTGAGTAACAAATGAGTGTATTTGTTGTATGGAACATTAACGAATGATCTCGTTCGTTAATATTAACGAATGATCTCATTCGTTAAAAATATATACGAATGAGTACATTCGTCATATAAGTTCACGAATGGTCTCATTCATCATCAATGCACACAAATGATCTCATTCATTATCGAAATACACGAATGTTTATCCCATTCGTTATATGAAACGGATATGGAAAGACGAATAGGTTATTTGATTCAAGGAAGTCAAGGTCAAAATTAAGATGAACAATAAAAGTCAAAATGCAGTTTGAGAATCCGATTAAGTTTGAATCAACCTGTTAAAACCTAAAACTTATACCATTAGAAGGGGATTAATATTGATAATCAAATCAAATAATCTAATTGATTAAATGTTATCGTTTAAATAATAAATTAGGCTTATTTAAATCTGGTCAGTTCATGCCCTAATTAATCTATCAAATGTAGTTCAAGTTTGATGATTCTTATACCGTTGAACTCCTTATTACCTTAGGAACAATGTTCAAACAAAAAAAACTAGATTTACAGAGGTTTGGATTTTTAGCAAATTTTGGCAGAGTTTCTCTATGGTTTTCTCTCTTTTCATTGTAATTAGATCTAAACGAATGAGGTCCAAGGTGCATGAATGAGTTCATTTGTTATGTTTAAACTAACGAATGAGCACTCATATGTTAGTTCATTCATAAATAAACATTAACGAATCAACTCATACATTATTAACTTACGAATAGCCAAAGATCCATTGGCTATTCTTTATCCATAATTAGTGATTGATGTTCATTCTTTATCATATCAGCGGAAGCGAATGTCTTAATAACGAATGGAACACATGTTATCAATAACACAACGAATAACCATCATTCGTTATTTACGTTTAATGAATGTGTTATCCTTTGTTACAAACAGTATAACGAATAGGATGGTTGATATAAAAATGAAAAAAATACCATTTTACTAAATAAATAACCATCAAAACACATGTTTTGATAACAAATTCCTTAAAAATTTTTACCTTAAAAGGTAAAAACCAAACTTTAACGCGTTTACTTAAAAACACATAACTTAAAATTGTGGAAAACTCTTTTTGTCTTTTCTTTTCAAAATTCTTATCCACATAGCTCGAAAATTGAAAATAAAGTAGAAACAAAATATTTTTGAACTTAGAATATTTTGGATTAAAAACAACAACAAAATTAAAACTAAAAATTAATACAAAATGTAATCTACAAAAGCAGTACATATTTTTGTGAGGTGAGTAGAGAATCATATTGATCAAGAAACCCTCCATAACAGGTTTATTCTTCAGCTTTTCTTATGACTGGCGTTAAGTCGGTCATAGATATTGTTGTCCACTAAAATCTTATAACAAAGTTTTCAAGTATTTTTGTGATATTGTTTAAGTTTCGATTAAGCCACAAGATCTTGGGATAAAAAATGATCAAGGAAGATTGGAATCATCTCAACCTCCTTAAGAAATATACTAACTGTGGAATATGAGCAAACTAGGAACTTCGAGCAAGCCTAATACCTAATACTTATTCAAACAAGATATCTTACATTGAGCAAGGTTATCTTCTTGAACTCTTCTAAGTGTTTAGTTTGAGCAAACTACACTTCATAAAGCAAGTTTGTTCTTCAGTCGAGCAAGGTTTGTTTCAGAGCAAACCCTTGAATTAGCCAAGCTTAAACCAAGTAAATTGGTGGGTCGAGCAAGGTTTCAATAATGATGATATCAAGCACAATTGTAGGAAGTTAAAGGACTTATCATACGGACTTCTACGAGCAAGGTTCAACCTCGAGCAAGCTACAGTATCCAAGCACACTTAGTTTTCTAGAATAAGTCTTTGACAAAAGGTTGAAGAGATCAAAAAGAACAAGTTTGCTCATAGGACATTCTCGAGCAAAGTTTGATTACATCATGAAGATTGAAGTCCGCTTGAAGAATATTTTCTAAGAAAAATACTCAAAGTAAAAGCTTGCTAGGAGAACTGTTCCAGCGCTCTTATGGATTACAAGGTTTGCTCGATAAAGACAAAAGCTTACTCGAAGAACTATCTGACACTTGTAATAATTCTGAACACGTTTGAATATGTTTAAGCAATGATTAGGGTTTCTAGAGGGTCTCAAGTGTGGCTATTTAAGGAACTACTATGTCACATTTTTTACAACGGTGAAAAACGGCAGATTACACACTTTCCGAGCAGACAAAATATTTTCATACAGAAAGCGGCCGCATAAGACAATCTACCTTGAAACCCTAAAGTTATTCCTTTGTATTATTGATTAATATTAATGTATATCTTTTTAGTCTCTTGTGTGTTTGTTATCTTTGTGTTATTATAACAACATCTTGATTACTATTGATATTCGTACAGAAAGCGGCCGAACCAGACATTCTACCTTGAAACCCTAAAGTTATTCCTTTTTATTATTGATTAATATCAATGTAAATCTTTTGAGTCTCTTGTGTGTTTGTTATCTTTGTGTTATTATAGCAACATCTTGATTACTATTGATTCCGCCTTTAGTAATCATTGGGTCTTCACATTAGCTTATTCGTAACCGTCTTGTCAACATTAATTGGTTGGTTATGAGGTTGGTAGGGAGAAAATCGACCCCGACACAAGATATAAGAAAATATCAGCCTCTCATCTTAGTTCAGGCTTTATTTGAATTTATCATGTCACCCCAACTTGACTTAAACCGTTAAGCCTGTAGATCAAAATATATGGTTCATAGTATTTCGCTTTCTTAGCAAATAATCTCCACTACAAGATATACCCCCATTATCAAGCAATACAAAAAGTTTCCTTTACCACAAATGAGTATGCATGAGTTCATCTGTTTGGTTTGCATACATTGTCCCCTGGGGTCCGTTTCTTATTAGTATTAAGACACGCACACGGGAGGAACAATGTATGACTAACTGTTTTTTGATCAAGTGAGTAATGAATTTGTACGAAGTGCAACAGTGATCAAGTTTATTGACTTATAAGGATTCGCACTTAAAGCATTTAATATTCATGTTTATGAATACCCAGATGATAAGTCGCATAAAGACTCATGGTATCCAGAAACTTGACGCATCCCATCAATACAAGATTTGAGGCCATAAGACCATACACCATTGAAGTGTTAACCATTAACTAGACGTTTTTTTTTCTTTTGGTTAATCAAACAGACTTAAGGATTGAGTATGATAAGCTATTACTTTTTTGCCATGATTACTAAGACTTTTGCAAGAGAGTAACACCTCTTTCAACTTGGCAATTATTTTTATGTTTATATCACATTTTTTAGCCTACTTGTTTGTTTAAGACCTACCAATGCACCAATGACATTAAGAACATAGTCTTTTAAGTCTATTTTTATACTAAAATTTAAGATATGCATGATTAATGTACTGTTCATATCTTACATGCATATTTTAACAATCCAAAAACTTCAAACAGTAATCCTACAAGTGTTACTAGATCCATAAAACTTGTGAACTACAAGTCGAAGCTACCACGTATTCGGCTTCTGCGGTTGAAGTGGAGACCGTTGTCTTCTTCTTAC
Organism: Bidens hawaiensis; assembly: GCF_021521415.1. Taxonomy (NCBI): domain Eukaryota; kingdom Viridiplantae; phylum Streptophyta; class Magnoliopsida; order Asterales; family Asteraceae; genus Bidens; species Bidens hawaiensis. The sequence continues at coordinate 141,770 of NW_027505597.1, forward strand.
ACTGACAGGAAACAAGCCGGTTTCCTATAAATTGACAACCCTTCGTCGTAGACTTGAATTTGATCTTGCATCCTCCATTTTCAGAATCTGAAAAAGCAGTTTGATCGAAACTATCGTCCTTGGGATACCATAACTCGATGTCAGGATTACCCCTCTGATAGTGGAAAATATGCTTCACAGCTGCCGGACGAGTCACTCGGGGACTCGCTTGATACCTATCACACAAGAAAACAACAAACATTACATCAGGACACGATGTAGTTAAGTACATTTAAGAACCAATCATGGATCAGTAAAGGGTCTGATCAACGGCACCGTCCAATTCGTCCAGTGAAAAATTGTGACCCATAGGAAGATGAGTAGAAGGGACTTTTCTGGCAGTTATCTTTAATCGGCTCAAGACATCGTTCACATACCTCGTCTGATGAATAAAATTTCCGTCTCTAGACTATTGAAAACAACAAACATTACACTCGGGGACTCGCTTGATACCTAGCACACAAGAAAACAACAAACATTACATCAGGACACGATGTAGTTAAATACATTTAAAAACCAATCATGGATCAGTAAAGGGTCTGATCAACGGCACCTTCCAATTCGCCCGGTGAAAAATTGTGACCCATAGGAAGATGAGTAGAAGGGACTTTTCTGGCAGTTATCTTGAATCGGCTCAAGACATCGTTCAAATACCTCGTCTGATGAATAAAATTTCCGTCTCTAGACTATTGAACCTGCAACCCAAAAAAGGAATTCATTTCCCCCCATCGAGCTCATCTCGAATTTGATTTGCATTGACTTCTTGAAGTCCTTACATAACTTGTCGTTTGTTGAGCCAAATATAATGTCATCGACATAAATCTGGACAAGGAGCAGATTTTCTCCAATTGTCTTGTGAAAGAGAGTACAATCCATAGACCTTCGTTTGAAGCCGCTATTAGTAAGATGGTCAGCAAGCATGCTGTACCAAGCTCTCAGGGCTTGGTGTAGACCATATAGAGCCTTGTTTAATTGATAAGCACGGTCTGGATAGTTTGGATCTTAAAAACCAAGAGGCTGCTTCACAAACACCCCTTCATGAAGTTCCCCATTAAGAAACACACACTTAACGTCCATTTTATATACTTTAGATTCTTGAAGGAAACATAGGCAAGAAATTTATGTATAGCCTCCAATATTGTAGCAGGAGAATATACCTCAGTGTAATCTATGCCTTCTTGCAGATGATAACCTTGCACTACTAATCGTGCCTTATTTCACACTATGACCCCACAATCAAGTTTCTTACATTTAAAAACCCTTTTTGTCAAGATAGGCTTCTTAACCCGTTCAGGCTTATCAATAAGATCCCAATAACCCAGTCGCAAAAAATGCTGCAACTCCTCTTGCATTTCTTTAAATCTTGAATCGCCATTGGGACACTCGTTGGCTCAACTTGAGATAAGAAACAAGTGTATCGAGCGATACTCATGATCCCTAAAGTATGCATATAAGCATAAGCACATAATACATTGTCATCACTTATGTTAGCAATTTGATGTCGCGTACGGACGCCTACATCAAGATCACCAATGATGTTGTCATGAGGATGATACGTGTTAATCTGAAGCGTCAGATTTTCAGGAAAAACAACATTATCACTTGAATTAGTAAGATTTTCTTCTGCTGCTATATCATCTATAGTATGAGACGATTTTGCAGCAAGTACCTCAGTAGCTTCTAGATTCTCAAAAAAATGGAGCAGAAGAAGAATCTTGAACATGATCATCATCTGATTAAATGGAAACATTATCAGACATCTGAGGTTAGAATATCTTGGTATATAAAAAATTTGTTCTTCTAAGTAAGCACGAACCAAATCTTCAATATGTACTTCAACCGATGGAGTAAAAGACTTAAATAGTTCCTTATAGTTTAACATCCAAACATGACCTTTTCCAGCAGATGGTGTAGTGTAACTTTCACAATATATATGGTACCATTCCTCTACACAACCCAATGAAAAGTTAAAGACTCGTTTCTTAGGCGACCCATAGCCCGGTAAATAACCTTTAATTGCCTTTTCGTCGAATTTCCCACATCTATTTTCAACATCGTACAAGGACACTCGAATGGTTCGAGAAACTTTAAATTAGGTTTACGGTTATTAAGAAGCTCACAACTTGTCTTTTTAAGCTTCTTAGCCGTCAGAACAAGATTGAGCGTATAACAAGCAGTGTTCACAGCTTCGTTCCAGAATTGAACATGAAGCTTTGAATCTGCTAGCATCATTCTTGTCGCTTCAATCAATGTCCTATTCTTCCTCTTAGCAACACACATCTGTCGTGGTACATATGGAGCACTATATTCTAGAAGAATACCCTTCTGAATACAGAAAAAGTCTTATACAGTGTTTTTGAACTCTCTACCGTTAACACTTTGAATACGTTTCACTTTATGTTTGTAAAGTGATTCGATGTTGGTGATTAAATTTTTCACTAGAACATGTGTCTGATCTTTTGAACTCATAAATAACACCCATGAGTACCTTGAATAGTCATCAGTCACAACTAAACAATACCAATCACCAGCAATACTCGCACGATTCACTAGACCAAACAAATCCATGTGAAGTCGTTCTAATGGAGTATCAATGGAGTTAATTAACTTCATTGGGTGCGAATTCTTCTTCTACTTTCCTTTCTTGCATGCAACACAGTGATAGGTTAATTTGAAGTGCTCCACCAAATCATTAGCCATCATATGATCCATCAATTTGACATGAATATGACCCATACGCCTGTGCCAAAGAATCGACTCATTCTCAATTTCTTTTGAGACAAAACAAGTTTCCGCATAAGCTAAAGAAGACAAAACTTTAGTACACATATTCAATACATAAATATCATTCGATCGGGGAGATCGCATGACAACCATATCTTCAAGAATGACATAACCTGTTTTCAGAATTATGCACTCCTTATTAGTGAATACAATGGTGAACTTCTTATCACAAATCTGAGAAACACTCAGCAAGTTGTGATCCGCTTTATGACAATAATTTACTTTCTCAAACGTAATGCTTCCATTGGAAACATCACCTTCTTTAGTAATCAAACCACCTTGGTTCCCAGCAATAGCCATATAACCTCCATAAATATATTTTACCTTTGAGAGAAGGTTAAGATTGCCGATAATGTGTCGAAAGAATCCACTATCCATGATCCATTTATCTCTAGATATAGTCTTGGATGAAATCTACACAAACAAGAAAAATGATTAGAGCAAAAGGCAGCCCAGGCCTCGATCTTGGGCACCTTTTTCTTTTCATTTTGAGATTTAATCACATCAGACACCAACTGTGATTGATACACTTGAGAATACTTCACAGGTCTCTTTGACTTTCGTCTAAGATATGCATCCTTGATCACATTTGTTTCATTATTCTTGCAAATTGGTTGAGTGGGTATAAACAATTTGTTCTTTAACTTAATGCTGTTTTCATTAACATGATCCACCTTTCGTGGATTCATGTCGTGAAACATGATGCGAGTCTCATCAAGTTGAGCTTGAATAGGTTGTCATTTCGTAATTTCCTTAACTATAAGAACCTTTGATGGTTGTCCTTTAGTTATAGGCTTTGCATTTTTATGACCCCTAGTTTCACAATTTCTTACTACGTGACCACGTTCATCACAAGAAAAGCAAGTTCTCGTGTCTACAAAAGCACGTTGTGGTTTAGTACTAGTTTGTGAAACATGGGATTGAAATGATTCAAACAAAACTTTGACATTATCCAAATTATCAAAAGTTACAACCTTCTTTTCTTATAAGACTCCAGATTAGAACAATAAGAGAAACTTTGTAAAATATCAGTTCCAGTCGAACTGACAAAATTCATAGGTTTAACAAAGTTTACTTGCTGTTTTAAAATTGGTTTAATGACTTATTTGTTTGATAATTTGAATCTCGCAAAAGCCTTTTCTAGGTCATTAAAACTCAAGGTTTCATTGTGAAAGACAGTCTCGATCAATTCCGGTTTTATCAAGTGTAACGAAATGTCATTCTCATATAAAACCTTGTTAACACCCTTCAATTTAAATACCCTTCATGAAGTTGCTTTACGTGCAGATGGATTAATGAAATTCATTAAATCCTCATCAGAAATAGTAGGTCTTTCTGATTTCTTGGTGTTTACCTTTGGTTTGGTAGCTTTAAAAGTATTTGAACCTTCACTTAGAATGTGATTTGAACGAGGAATGTTGTTTTCCTTTAGTATAGTTTTTGGTTCAAACGCTTCCTCAACTACAACTTCTTCCCCATTTTCAACAAAAACTTTATTACTTTTAATATGAGGTCCTTGAGTTGATGATTGACAAGCTGGTGTTTATTGGTTAATGTGTCTTGGTTTCTTCACATGATTAACTTACTCAACTTTAGAAGAAATAACATTTGAAGAACTGTTATTAATAACATTTTCTTTTATTCCATAAAATCTATTGTTTGAGTACTCATTAGGAAATGGTGGAGGCATCTCAACAAAACCTAAACCCGTTTTAGACCCTTTCTACATACCGGATACTTCAATTATTTCGTTTAGCAGAAAAGATGAATTTATAAACTTTCCTAACTTGTTTCAACTTAAGAACTTCATTTTTCAAGCTTAGTGATTTTTGTTCTTGACTTGAGAATCTCTTGAAAGTGCTTATCAATGTTAATTAATTTTCCTGAAATTTCTGCTTTCAGATCGTGATAACTATTCGACAATTCCTCAATTTTTTACTTTTGATCTTTTCTCAATATCAGAGGATTGCCTATAGTTATCTCGAATTGTAGCAAGATCTTTCATCAATATCTCGATATGAGCATTAATTAAGTCATATTTTGACTTAAATTCATCACAATGAGAACAAGGAACCGTCTCAAATACTATAATGGATTCACATGTTACATTATCATAAGCAATAGAAGTGGATTTAGGACTAACCTCTTCTATCATGGCCATGCAAGCAAATAAATTTGATGACATTTGGATTGAAGAATCAGAATCAGACTCGGTTTCTGATTCGCTTTCAATAGTCAATCTTTCACCCTTTTTGCATCTTGAAAGTTACAAACAGGCTCAAACATTGCAAGATCAGCCTGATTACCCGTAGAACTTCCCAACAGTCTGTGGTTCCAATCAATTTTCTCAGTCAATAGTGCTTGTGTTCCACCCGGCATCACAGAATCAGTCCCATAAGTCTTCTCTTTAGAATCATAATACTTCTTTCCCGGATTTCTATCTTGGTTTAGGGGTCCTGTGTACTCCTTTGTGGATTGATCAAATTCTTTGGAAATGTGGCTAAAATCTTGATAATTATAGCACCGATCTTCCAATTTATCAAAACCGACTCTCTTGTTTAGAGTTGGCCGATCCTTTCAAGTCTTAAATTCCTTTGTGATACTTAAATTCCAGATCATCTGGGTCAATCTGGTCATAATCTTCATCAGTAAGCTCAATTGTGGAAATTTTACCACCCACCAATTGCTCGTATGAACTCATAAAGGCACTAAGGAAAGCAAAGTGTTGTTCCGCTTCCTTCATGTTGACATCCGGTGGTTGAGTTGAAGAAGAATTACTGGTACTAGAAAAATAATTGCTTGATCTACCGACATTGTTATTGGACACAGATGCCATGAAACACACATTTGGCATTGCCTCATTAACAACTAGTTGAGGTATTTCTTGATTCTGAGAATAGAAAGAAAAATTGGTACTAATTGCTTCTCATTGGTATGGAACCACCATATAATGTATGATCTTGCTTGTCCTTTGAAGAATTTTGACATCTCATATCATATTCCATCTCCTCAATTTTCTGCATGAATTCCAATGCCGTCAGATCTTCACTCTTGAAAAAATTAATCTTTTTCAACACATATAAGAAAGTAGAATACGAATTCGGCAATGAATTCTTAATAGTTTCAATTTGGTCAAATTGAGATGGTTCCATATTTTTCTTTGTCATCTTAACAATAAGATGATTGAATCTTGTCAACATTTTTTCAACAGTCTCGCCTTTCAACAAACAAAAGTTTCGAAATTGAAAACTTCAACATGACCTTTTTTACTTTTCAATGTGTCTCCCATACTTCTTAGTCTTAGATGTTGAAAACAGAAGTTAATACTTTCAATTTGGTGGAAAATATTATTCGAATGTTGAATAGGCTTTGGTTTCAATATCTATAGATTTCTTCTAATCTTAAGTATAAGACTCAAATGATTTTTCTTCATAATTGGTACTTGCATCACCAATAATGGAAGGGGGTATAAACATTATCAAGGTGTCTAGAGAAATCAAGATGTACGGATCCTAGATGAGATCTAAATCTGGGCTCCCATTTTTCAAAGTCACTTAAATTCATTAGCTGTCACACCCTGACTAGGTCAATGCGGAAGCGTGATACGGGAATGTAACGGATAACTCTGGTATCAACCATATTGTATATAAAGAAATTCAACAAACTAATTTACATAAAATTACATTGGTAGGTACTAAGTTTAAAAACTAGATGAAAATCTCATAGCCAGTTCTTGTGGATGCTTATTCGTTAATATATACTAGCATCTATGTACAACGATTCACTTCACTTCTAAAACCGAGCACATAAGTAAAGCATTCCAACTTCGGCTTACTTGAAAAGCATGTTAAAACGGGTCAACTACGTCTAGGTGGTGAGTTTCAAGTTTCACGAGTACGAACAAAATCAGTATACGAGTTTGTAAAGTTCATCGTAAGTAAGTATGTACTTATGTATGTGTATGATGTTTTTATACTAAGCCACAAGTGAAACCGAAACGAGCTATAACACATGGCCACTCCTGCCCATGCACTCCTGTTGGCATTTAACAGCCACTTTGCACCAAAGTATGTACTATGTCTAACACCACATAGCAGAATGTAACAAGTTTAAATGACAATGTGCAACTAGGTTAATATGTTCCGGCATACCCCTTCGGCCCTGTCAGTTGGGTTTGTCAAACCGATAGTACTATCCACATGTCACCGGCACGAAGTTAATCACTTGTGTTTGTGGGGACTTTCAAGTGTTAGTACTTAGATAATTTACATCAACACACATTTTCAAGTATATAAGTATATGTAAACATGCTTTCCACCCCAAAAGTTCGTAAAACAGTTTAGAAAGTGGGGTCATGAAACTCACCTTAGCGTAGTATTGATCGGTTACATGTGTAGTATGTATAATGCCTCGATTATAGCTCGTATCCTATAATCGGTATAGTACGGTTAACACTAGTACAATTTTTAAACTAAATCGGGCTGTTTATCTAGTCTGGGTATTGCTGTTACATCTAGAACAAGTCAGTAGTCTTAGATTGTGACGTTGTACGTTATGAAATGTTCAAAACCAGATTTGGCTCAATTTCACCGTTTTCCGTGCCTGGCCCAAGTTGATCGTTTAGGTGTTTCGGAAATAGGTAAGATCACACAAACTTATGTAAACATATTGTTTGATAAAATGATTTGATTTATGAAAGAATTTTAAAGTTTCGGTATCTGGATTGATCGCAGGGTTCGTTTCCGTTTTCATACGGGTTTGATCATACAAAACATGTACAATCCACCGAATTGTCCAGAAATCTCGTAAAATGTTCATTTTTATCAAATTCATCCAAAACTATGGTATTTGACCACTTTTGATGTTTTGACATACCAGTCAGTTCGTTAAATACAAAACTGCCGGTCTTGTTAAAACATATATAATTTAAATCTTTAATTAATCATTACTATTTATGTAATTATATATAAATTATGAAAATTTTTGTAAAAATAAATTAAAATCTATAGAATTTTATAATAATATTTTCAGAATTTTTATACTTAATTATTTATTTATAAAAATTCATTTTATGTGTTATAATTAACCGATAAATAACCCGTTTATAACAAACGACATCCGAAAAATCCGATAATTTTTCTAAATGGTCATAATACTATATCACAATCCCTGTAAAATTTCCAGAACCTAATTCTCTAGCCAAAGTAGCAGTTTGCGTATTTTTCGGCTGTTAAAACTCGATAAAATCGCAAATGTTAACCTATACTTAGACATCTTTAAATGATCCCAAATTTTCCCAGTAATCTTACCATTACATTTATGAGTTTCAAACCAAATGTCATAATTTATCATGAAGTTTAACTATTTTCCCAAATAAATGCTAATAAACGGTAATAAATTCGCCAAATATGATCCCTAATGTCCCTGCAAAGTTTCACAATCTAAAAACAAGCACGTCAAAATCGAAGCACAAACAGCCCTAAAATGAATAATACGGTAATTACCTTGTCGGTTTTCGAGTGTTTTTGACGGTTTTATCGATGCTCCGGGTCATGAGTCACAAGTTCAGTGTATCTAAGTATCATATAACACAAATCCAAGCGTAAATCATCCATCATAAAGCCTTTTTAATTAGGGTTTTGGTTAGGGTTTCAAACCGAATTTTTAAACCGTAAAATCGTTATATCAACGTTCTAATCCGTGTTTTTGGTCAATACTCCATATGTTCCTGGTTTGTAATCATGTTTAAGACCAAACTAGGTTTTTAGGTGATTTTTAGGGTTTTTGGATGGTTAAGCATGTTTACTACTAATCAAAAACTAATTTTCCATGTTTAAATCATGTTAATCAAGCATGAAATGAATGAAAATTTGATGTTACCTCTAGGTTTTGGCTGGAACAAGGAAGAACACAGCAGGTTTTTGAGTTGGTTTGACAAAATATGTGCAAAATATCTAGTAATATGGTTTTATACAAAAAATAACATAAAGGGGGGATGGTCTTTATTGTCGGCCACAAGTGGGGCCTCTTTTTGGCCCATTACTACCTCGTTTTGCGTTCCAAGGTTCGGTCTCGGTCCAAAATTTAGTTCGGGTTCGGTTTTTCGCAAGAAAACTAGTTCGGGTGCATAAAACAACGCGAAAACGAGTGATTTTCAGCCCATTGTTGTAAAATAAGAAAAACCTACTTACTCGTTGTAAAAATCTAAAATATTTTCACGGACTGTTTAGAACGTGTCATATAAATGTTTTATAAATCTTTTTCAGCTTGACGGATGCTACAATGCTCGTTTTGGTGTTAACGATTGCGTTTAAACTCATAGCGTATCAATAAACGAAACCTTTTTCGTTTAAATGGTTTTAAACGTACGGGAGCCTAAATATCAATATGTTAGCCACTATACTATAATATAACTCGTATATGACCCCTCAGTATATATACGGGTCATAATCAGTATCGGTCGGTTACTCGTTTAATTGCTACGAATTAACTGATTTATCGTTTACTCGCTAACTAGTGAATAAGGTAAGCCTCGTTTTGTTATAAATGTCACATTCTCCCCCCGTTAAGAAATTTCTTACCCGAAATTTGATGTGTCAACGGTTTTAATTTTTGGAAACATGTGAGGGTATTTCTTTCGAATTTCGTCCTTTCATTCCCAAGTAAATTCGGGTCCTCGTTGTGAGTTCCATCGAACTTTTACTAATGAGATCTTGTCGTGTCATAACTGTTTGGTTTTCCCATCCACAATTTCTACCGATTCTTCTACAAATTTTAGCTTTTCAATTACCTGAACATCTTCCAGTGGTACTATTTCCGTTTCATGAGTAAGACATTTTTTCATATTCGATACATGAAACACATTGTGAATAGTGCTCAGTTCTAGGTGTTATTATAGTCCGTAAGCCACGGGACCAATTTTTTAGCAACAATCTTGAAAGGTCCAATGTATTTAGGGGCTAATTTACCGGTCTTTCCAAACCTTATAACACCTTTCCATGGGGACACTTTCAGAAACACTTTGTCGCCAATTTCAAAAGATAACGGTTTTCTACGAATATCGACATAGCTCTTTTGTCGGTCACGGGCGGCTTTCAGTTTTCGTTTAATCCAATGAATCTTATTAGTTGTTTCTTGAATCAAATCGGATCTTGTAGTTTGAGTATCACCCACTTCTGTCCAACAAAGTGGCTATCTACATTTTCGCCCGTATAATGCTTCATAAGGCGCTGCTTGTATACTACTGTGGTAACTGTTATTGTAAGAGAATTCAATGAGTGGGAGGTGTTGATCCCAATTCCCTTCGAAATCCTGTACACAAGCACGAAGTAAATCTTCTAAGGTTTGAATGGTTCATTCAGATTGGCCATCAGTTTAGGGATGGTAAGCGGTACTTAGATCTATTCGGGTTCCTAGAGCTTCTTGAACTGCTTTCCAGAAATGTGAAGTGAATGGACTGTCTCGGTCTGAAATAATCGAAAGTGGTACTCCGTGTCGGGATACAATTTCTTCAATGTAATTTTGGGTGAGTTTCTCAGTAGTGTAGTTGTTACGGACTGGAATGAAGTGTGTAGATTTGTTAATCGGTCTACAATTACCCAAATTGCATTATGTCCTAGGGATGTTTTGGGAAGGTGCGTCACGAAGTCCATGGTAATTTGTTCCCATTTCCATTGTGGGATTTCGGGTTTTTGTAACATTCCCGAAGGTTTTTGGTATTCATCCTTAACTCTTGCACAAGTTTCACATTTACTTACATACAATGCTATATCCTTTTAATGCCAGGCCACCAGTAGAATTCTTTATCATCCTTGTACATCTTAACAGTACCTGGATGAATAGAGTATTTGGATTTGTGTGCTTCATCAAGAAACAGTTCACGAAGTTTATGAAGTGCTAGAATCCAGACCCGGTTTTTGTAATAGAACATTTCGTCAATTTTCTTCTCAAAATTCTTCTCATTCCCGTGTAGTTTTTCCTTTTATAATTGATCTTGTTTTAAGGCTTCGTCTTGTGCAACACGAATTTGTTCGGTCAGGATACTTTGGACAATCATCCCGAGTGCTCGTACCCTTAACGGTTTGACTATCATTTCGGCTTAAAGCATCAGTGATGTGGTGTAAAACACACATGTTTTCCTAATAGTTTTTATATTATTTTGTGCTTAAACGTGTACGATTATTTTGTTTTTCTTGAATTAAATTACATGTTTGTGTATTTGATAGGTCCCATGTTGAAGAGAGCAAGAAAACGAGTCAAATGAAAAAAGAATCAGCTAGAACGGAGCTCGAATGAAGCCAGTACGCAAAAACGAAGATAAACGAGCTGAAAGTCGAAAAACGTCAGAAAATGTCATGTTCGAGCTACGCGACCAGGTCATACCATTCAAGAAGCATGTGGTAGATTCCAACATGTCCCAAGGCTGCCAAGAATGTTCAAGAATCAGCTACCACGTCTATTTTGTCTTCTAGTGGGCCTAGTGGGCTTGTTTTAACCTATTTTATATTAGGAAGGAGGTGTTTAAACATATATATAAACCCTAAAACCCTATGAACGATATTATTCAAGTTTCCAACCATCCCACACCTGCTTTAGAGGAGAAATCAAGGAGGACAAGCTTACGGTTACATCTTTTATCCTTCGGTTGTCGGTTTTGACTATTTTAACGTTTGTGAGTTCGTTTTTAGTTTTTAAGCAGTCAAACATTTTGTAATCAGATTTATATGAACATGATTATCATTTATATCTATTTTATCTACTGTTCATTGATTATGATTGGCTAAACTTATTAGTTCTACCTAGGTTAGAAGAATATTGTTAGGTTTTAATGAGTTTTATGGATTGTTGATCATCATGGCTTGAATTGTTAATGAAAAGTTTGGTTTAACATTGAATTAGGTTGTGTTTAGTGACTGTGAATTTATTAGTTATACTCATATACCTCTTGCTTTGATTAAGAATAGGTTTTGATTGATTTTAGCTTGTTTGAACTCTTTACTTTGTGTCTAGAGATTGTTTGCGGGGTGATCAACCGTAGGGATAAGTGGGTAAATTAATTAGATAAAATCAGTTGTGAAACACCTTCTTAGAGACCGAGAGGTGATAAGAAGTAAACTCGTCACATTACTTTTACTTGTTAGAATTAAGATCGCGCGAGAGCGGGTTTTGTTCTTGTCGGGTTTGGGTGTTTGAGCGATTAGTTGGTCTAGTTTAAGTTCAGTTGAATTGTTCCTCTATCCTTGGTTGTGTAGTATTCGTTTCCATTAGGCTAGTGTGTCGGTGAGACCGAGAGGTGAGTCGGCATTAGAACACGTTAATAATTTGTTTTCCCGGTTTGTTCTTAAAATCAACTAAGATAAGTTAGAGTTTGTTAGTGAGACCGAGAGGTGATCTGACCTTCTTGAGTGAACCTTAGTTGTGTCATCCTTTAGAACCGGTGTTGTGAGAGTCTTCAAACCATTACCTTATTATACCTTCAATATGATTCTTACCTAGGTAGACGTTTTCTCCGATTGCAGTTAAGTTTCCAAGTTTTGTTAAGTGTTTAGTTAAGTTAAGTTAAGTCTAGCTAATTAATTTAGTTAAAGTAAGCTAGGCTAAGTAGTTAATTATTAAAAATCATTTAAATATTCCTAGGTGAGTCTTGGTTAGGGTTATGTATCATTAACGTTTTCAAGTGTCCTTGTGTTCGATACTCGGACTTCCATAGTGCTATACTATTAGTGATCGGCACACTTGCCGGTTTTGTGTGGTTTCTTTAGGAGTCTTGTTTAATAAATTTAAAGCTTAGTTGTGAGAGCATCATATTACACACATCAATCGGCTACTATATTGGCCTTACCCGGATGGTATTTAATTTCACAATCATAATCATTTAACAGATCTACCCATCTTCTTTGTCATATTCAGCTCCTTCTGATCAAACATGTGTTGTAAACTTTTGTGACCAGTATAGATGGTACATTTGGTGTCGTACAAGTAATGTCTTCAAATCTTCAATGCAAAGACAACTGCTCCCAATTCCAAGTCGTGGGTTGTATGATTCTTCTCATATACTTTTAATTGTTGGGAGGCATACGCTATTACTTTCTTTCGTTGCATCAGTACGCATCCCAAACCTTTACGAGACGCGTCACAATAGACCACCAAATCCTCAGTTGTATCTAGAAGACTTAATATTGGAGCTTCACATAACTTTTTTTTAATGTTAGAAAGGCCATTTCTTGTTCTTCTCCTCTGTCATACGTTCGATCATTTTGAGTTAGGAGGGTTAAAGGTTGAGCAATGCTTGAAAAGTTTTCAATAAATCGTAGGTAATACCCAGCTAATCCCAAAAATTGACGAATTTCTTTTGGAGATTTAGGTACTTGCCAATTATTAATAGCCTCAATTTTACTCGGTCTACTTGGATTCTTTGATGATTCACAATGTGTCCTAAAACTGTACTTCTTGTTGCCAGAATTCTGATGTGTTGTAAAACACACCTATTTTCCATACATTTTTATCAAGTTTTAAGTGCTTAATCGTATAATAAACAATATTTATGGCTTGTTTTTATATAATCTTACAAAGTTTAATAATTGTTGTAGGTTATGAGTTTTACAAGAGAAAATGTTCGGGTTTTTGAAGACAAAAGAAGCCTTTATGATCAAGTTTGAAGACTACAACTCAAAGCCCGACCCAAGCCCACAAGATCCAAGCCTTACATGTTATTATATTAAGATAATTAATAAAAATAAGAACCCTAACAGCCCCCATAATCTACCGATCGGACTTGGAGCAAAAGAAAGGTAAAATAATTTTGTTGTTTGGTGGTGCACGGCTAGGAGAAAAGGAGCAAGAAGAAGATGTATTATTTGGTTTTGTGGCTGGAATTGAATCTCACTTGGAGCAACAAGAAAAAAGCAACAACATACAATTCTAATACAAAAAATAAAACCAACATCCCATCTTACAACTTACGATCGCCAGCCCCTCCACACATCAAGAAAATTCAGTTTTTGTATTTTTTTGAGCCAAAGGAAGAAAGAGAGCAGCCAAAGGTGATTTGGGACAGCGGCTCGGGGTATTTTTCATCATATAACTTAGTCATAATCGTTAGTAAACACTCAATAAACATTGTGTTCTTGTTCAAGATTCATACTTGTTGATTTAATCTTTAAACTTGAATTGTTTTGCATTATAATTGAAGATTGAGTTGTGCTTGATTGATATTAATTATTGAATGAGTTTAATTATGATTTGGTTGAGTTTTATAATGTTTACATTAAGTGTTTGCTGCTGTCTAAAAATAATGTTAGGCTAAACTTGTTAGTTCTACCTAGGTTTGATGAATATTGTTAGGTTTTAGTAAGTAATATGGATTGTTTGATCATAATGACTTGATTTTTTAATGAAAGTTTGGTATAATGTTAAATTATATTGTGTTTAGTGGCTGTGATTTGATTAATTATACTCATATACCTCTTGCTTTGATTAATTGAATTAGTTTTGATTGATTATTGCTTGTTTGACTCTTTACTTTGTGTTTAGAGATTGTTTGCGGGACGTACAACCGTATGGTTTAAGTGGGTGTGTTAATTGATTGAATTCAGCGGGTAGGCACCTTATTAGAGACCGAGAGGTGATAGGAAGTAAGGTCGTCTCATAGCTTTTACTTGTTAGGATTAGGATCGCGCGAGAGCGAGTTCGGTTCTTGTCGGGTTTGGGTTTGTGAGTGATTAGTTGATCTAGTTTAAGTTAAACCAAATGGTTCCTCTATCCTTGGTTGCGTAGTATTCGTTTCAATTAGGGTCGTGTGTCGGTGAGACCGAGAGGAGAGTCGGCATTAGAACACTTTAGCAATTCGTTTCCCGGTTTGTTCTTAAAATCAATTAAGTGTAAGTTAAGGTTTGTTAGTGAGACCGAGAGGTGATCTAGCTTTCTTGAGCGAACCTTAGTTGTGTCATTCTTAGATACCAGTTTCGTGAGATTATTCAATCCATTAGCTTATTATACATTCAATATGATTCTTACCTAGCTAGACGTTTTCTCCAATTGCAGTTAAGTTTCTAAATTTCGTTAAGTGTTTCATTTAGTTGAGTTACTTAGCAAGAGTATTCATTAGGCACACATCAAATTCACATTTGGACAACTTGGCGTATAACTTTTCTTGCCTCACTAATTCCAAGATTACCCACATATGTTGCTCGTGTTCTTCTTTACTTTTTTTGAATGTATCAAGATGTCGTCAATAAATACTATCATGAATTTGTCAAGGTAGGGTTTACAAACTCGGTTTATGAGATCCATAAATCTTGTAGGTGCATTGGTCAATCCAAACGGCATAAACAAAAATTCATAGTGACCCTACCGAGTTCAGAAGGCTGTTTTTTGGGATATCTTCTTCTGAATTCTTACTTGACGACAACCAGATCTAAGATCAATTTTTGAAAAATACTTCGCTCGGTCTTTCTTTTTCACAAATAAACCGGTGCTCCCCATAGTGAATAGCTAGGTCATATAAAGCCCCTATCTAGTAACTCTTGCAATTGGTTGGACAATTCTTGCATTTCAGAGGGTGCAAGTCGGTAAGGTTCCTTAGCAACGGGAGTTGCTTCTGGTATTAGGCCAATACAAAATTCGACTTTTCGGGTCGGTGGTAAACCAGGCAACTCATCGGAAATACATCTGAATATTCGTGTGCCACTAGGATGTCTTCTCTTCGCTTTTCACCATGTCCTTAATTGTTACACTATCCAAGTATAATGTACCACCTTGGCGCAAATACTTTTGTGCCTTAAGTTGGGATACGAGAGGTAATACGGTACCAGATTTCTCACCTTGAACAATCATTGCCTCACCATCCAAAAGAGGAATTCGAACAGGCTTATCCTTACAAATGATTTCAGCTTTATACTTAGATAGCCAGTCCATACCGACTATAACATCAAAACTACCTAATTCCACTGGAAGTAAATAATAAGAAACGGGTGGTTGTTTAGGATAAGGGAACATTTTCGGATGATTTGTTTCACAATTATAGACTTACCGTTAGCGAGCTCTGTAGTATAGGTATATTTTAGTTCACTAACCATCATATTTTCTAAGGGTAAAAAGTTAACAGATATGAAACATCTATCGGCGCCCGTATCAAACAAACTGAAGCATACTGATCGGAAACTAAGAATGTACCCGTTACTACATTGGGATCATGAAGCTCTTCACTCGATCCTATTACAAAAGCGCATCTCCTAGCTGCATTGGAAGTTGATGTCTGTGCTTGGTTCTATCTTCTTACTACATTCTAATTCAACTTGGAACAATATCTTTGAAGGTGTTCCATACTACCACATTCGTAGCAGGTACGAAGGTTCATGGTAGGTGGGGTTTGTTGATTGAGTTGTGGTCGGGTTGGTTGAGGTCGAGGTGGGTGTTGAGAACGATGGGGTTGGGTTGTTTGAGATTGTCGGTTCGGAGTATTCATTATCGTTCTACAATTTGGGATACAATGCCCAATTTTCCACATCTTTGACACATAACTATTCGACATTCACCAGTAAGATGAAAATTACACTTTCTACATTTTGGAAATGATCCTTTGTATGTATCTTGTTCATTTCGGAACTGGTCATAACATAGTTCTGAGTTGTAGGGCAGATTCGTTTATTATGATATTTCACTTGTGTTCTAGATGTAGAACTAGTTCGTTTCAAACCAGACGATTCTCTTGGTACTCTTAATACATCGTTTCTTGTAAGGTCAAAAGTAACGACGCTAGCTTGTGACACGGCACTTTCTAAAGTTGGGTGGGCTGTGGAATTGACTATACTTCTCACGGCTGGAGTCAGTCCCCAAATGTAGCGCTCAATGCGCTGGGTCCTGGAATATTTGACCATGGTACTAAACGAGTCAATTTGTTGAAACGGTTTGTGTAACTTAAATGATAGAGGCGTCTCATTTCCAAATTCCAGAGTTCGTGTTCCAACATATGGATCTCATTTCTTGGGCATAAAAGTTTTAATATAAGGGTTTTAAGTTCAATCCATGTTAAACTGGTAATCGCTTCTCGTTCCCGAGTTTGTACAATCATATTCCACCACATTAAGGAAATGATCAATAAACATGCTAGTAGTATACTTAACTATACAATCTGGTGGACAGTAGCTAATGTTATTTACAGATTCAGCTTTTTCAATCCATCTTATCAATCCGTTTAGTTCCTCAGTACCACTGAAATTATAGGTCTACACGACATAAACTTTTCATACGAACATTCTCGACACGGGGGATTCGTGTTACCAGAAATATTAGTATACAGTGGGGGAGTTATATTCGTGACATTATTAGTATTCAACAGGGAGGTATAATTCGTAGCTTCATTAATGTTCGGCGGAGGTGTAGTATTATCGGTTGTATTGGTGCTCGACCGTTGGTTAATGGTTGTATTTTCAAGTATGCAAGAAGTGACTAGCGCTACAATAGTCAGTATCACTGCTTGTAGTTGGTGAGCAATCATTTCGCCCACCTCCACCTCAGATATAGTATTAGTTTTCTCCGGGGCCATTCTATAAAAATAATCATAAATACATAGTCATCCCAAAGAACACATTTGTATTACCCATAACTGTTACTGTACGTATGAATTCCAAAATCAACGCATAGGCTTAACCTGGCATAGGCCAATACTTTAAATAGACGTACTAAAATTTGTCACTATATAGAGGCTTAACCTAGTAAGGGTCAATGCTTGTAATAATAGTAGATCAAAAACATCCTCTATGTCAGCGCAATATGCTGCTACCAGTGCTGCATGGGGTATTAGAAGACAACGTATAGCAAACCATACTACTTTTATTTCTATTTATCCTTATGTATATAATAGAATAACTACACACTACCTATTGTAAGTTCATCACTACCAATTGTATATCCCACATGTAATCATATAGCTTACGTCTTCTCTATATGTTGGTGATTATTGCTATTAAGTGCTCTATTATCTGATTAGTCAATACAACTAACCAGACTGGGTCGGCTAAATAAGGAGGTTCTTGATTGAGTGCAGGTATACTCTATGTAGGGAAAGGTATCTCGGTAACCAGGATACAGAAGATTCTTCCCCTATGATAAGTCAATCTGGGTGTGGAAGGCATACTATCAGGTGGTGCCACACTTGTACGGTCAGTCTGACTAGCTCTATGAGTGGATGAGATCGCTTAGGTATGATGTGATGATGGTGTGGGAATATAGGAGTTCTAGAAGGTGAGTGGCAAGTATTGGTGACTTCTACTTCATGCCTACGTGATGTCCTAAGGGGATAAATATCACATCTATAGCCTGATAAGTCAGGCTTATCAATGGGCGTCTCAAATGGAATCACATCATTTCTCTCATGTCCATCTATTTCTACATATTATTTCTCCTTAAGGTCTTAATCTAGTTCTTCCTTCTCAAGAGATAGTGTTAGTACTTGATCAATTGCATCATGTCTGGTTCTCGACATCTCTCTAAACAAAGGTTAGTATAATAATAACAATTCTTGATAATATTAATATTGATAATAATGTATAATATTAATTACAGTTTAGTACATACATGTATTCACACACATTAGCACAAATAATCCTTTATATATATATAATTAATATTATATTTTATACACATATGTTGTTATTTTTATCTATTTGATTGTTCAACGACAACTTCTTGAATTCCCTCGTACAAGTAAGTCCGTTATTACGTTCCGGACCATAATAACCCACTTGCCCATTTGAGTTCATCCCGAGAATAATCGGTATTTATTATTTAATATTATTTTATTCCCAGAACTAATCGAGCCTACGGTTATATTAGGGTATCCTAAGGGACATCCTAATTCTTTATGACCAATGGCTCAAATACCAACTTCTGTCACATCCCGATTAGGTCAATGCGGAAGCGTAATAAGGGAATGTAACAGATAACTCTGGTATCAACCACATTGGTTATAAAGAAATTCAACAAACTAATTTACATCGTATTACATTGGTAGGTACTAAGTTTACAAACTAGATGAAAATCACATAACCAGTTCTTGAGGATGCTTATTCATTAATATTTACTAGCGTCTATGTATAGCGATTCACGTCACTTCTAACACCAAGCACATAAGCAAATCATTCCAACTTCGGCTTACCTGAAAAGCATGTTAAAACGGGTCAACTATGTCTAGTTGGTGAGTTTCAAGTTTCACGAGTACGAACAAAATCAGTATACGAGTTCGTAAAGTTCACAGTGAGTAAGTATGTACTTATGTATATGTATGATGATTTTATACTAAGCCACAAGTGAAACCAAACGAGCTATAACACATGGCCACTCCTGCCCATGCACTCCCGTTGGTATTTAACAACCACTTTGCCTCAAAGCATTTACTATGTCTAAAACCACATAGTATAATGTAACAAGTTTAAATGACAATGTGCAACTGGGTTAACATGTTCTGGCATACCCCTCCAGCCCTGTTAGTTGGGTTTGTCAAATCGATAGTACTATCCACACGTAACCGGCACGAAGTTAATAACTTGTGTTTGTGGGGGCTTTTAAGTGTTAGTACTTAGATATTTCACATCATCACACATTTTCAAGTATATAAGTATATGTAAACATGCTTTCCACCCCAAAAGTTCGTAACACAGTTTAGAAAGTGGGGTCATGAAACTCACCTTAGCGTAGTATTGATCGGTTACATGTGTTTCAGAAATAGGTAAGATCATGAAAACTTAAGTAAACATATTTTTTGATAAATGATTTGATTTATGAAAGAATTTTAAAGTTTCGGTATCTGGATTGATCGCAGGGTTCGTTTCCGTTTTCATACGGGTTTGATCATACAAAACGTGTACAATCAACCCGAATTGTCCAGAAATCTCGTAAAATGTGCGTTTTTATCAAATTCATCCAAAACTATGGTATTTGACCGCTTTTGATGTTTTGACATACCTGTCAGTTCGTTAAACACAAAACTACCGGTCTTGTTAAAACATATACAATTTAAATATTTAATTAATCATTACTATTTTTTAATTATATATAAATTATGAGAATTTTTGTAAAAATAAATTAAAATCTATAGAATTTTATAATAATATTTTCAGAATTTTTATACTTAACTATTTATTATAAAAATTCATTTTATGTGTTATAATTAACCGATAAATAACCCGTTTATAACAAACGACTTCCGAAAAATCCGATAATTTTTCAAAATGGTCATAATTCTATATCACTGTCCCTGTAAAATTGTCAGAACCTAATTCTTTAGACAAAGTACCAGTTTGCGCATTTTCGGCTGTTAAAACTCTATAAAAACGCAAATGTATAACCTATACTTAGAAATCTTCAAATGATCCCAAATTTTCCCAGTGATCTCACCATTACATTTATGAGTTCCAAGCCAAATTTCATAATATTTCATGAAGTTTAACTATTTTTCCCAAATAAACACTAATAAACGGTAATAAATTCGCAAAATATTCTTCTTTAATCGAAAAATTAAAAAATTTGAAAAGGGACTCGCTTATATGATCCCTAATATCCCTGAAAAGTTTCACAAGCTAAAAAAAGTACGTCACAATCGAAGCGCAAACAGCCCCTAAACGAGTAATACGGTAATTACCTTGTCGGTTTACGAGTGTTTTTGACGGTTTTATCGACTCTCCGGGTCTTGGGTCACAAGTTAGTGTATCTAAATATCATATAACACAAAACCAAGAATAAATTATCCATCATAAAGCCTTGTTTATTAGGGTTTCGGTTAGGGTTTCACACCGAATTATTAAACCGTAAATATGTTATATCAACGTTCTAATACGTGTTTTTGGTCAAAACTCCATATGTTCTAGGTTTTTAAACATTTTTAAGACCAAACCATGTTTTTAGTTGGTTTTTAGGGTTTTTGAATGGTTAAATATGTTTAATACTAATCAAAACCTAATTTTCCATGTTTAAATCATGTTAATCAAGCATGAAATGAATGAAAATTTGATGTTACCTCTAGGGTTTGGCTGGAACAAGGAAGAACACAGCAGGTTTTGATTTGGTTTGACAAAATATGTGCAAAATATCTAGTAATAAGGTTTTATAAAAAAAATAACATAAAGGGGGGATGGTCTTTATTGGCGGCTACAAGTTTTAAGAGGCCCATTGGGCCTCTTTTTGGCCCATTACTACCTCGTTTTGCGTGTCAAGGTTTCGTCCCGGACCAAAATTTAGTTTGGGTTCGGTTTTTCGCAAGAAAACTAGTTCGGGTGCATAAAACAACGCGAAAACGAGTGTTTTTCAGCCCATTTTTGTAAAATAAGAAAAACCTACTGACTCATTGTAAAAATCCAAAATATTTTCACGGGCTATTTAGAACATGTCATATAAATGTTTTATAAATTTTTTTCTGCTTGACGGATGCTACAATTATCTTTTTTGTGTTAATGATTGCGTTGAAACTCATAGCGTATCAATAAACGAAACCTTTTTCGTTTTAATGGTTTTAAACACACTGGGGCCTAAATATCAATATGTTAGCCACTATAATATATATATAACTCGTATATGACCCCCCAGTGTATATACGGGTCATAATCAGTATCGGTTGGTTACTCGATTGATTGCTACGAATTAACCAATTTATCCTTTGCTCGCTAAGTAGTGAATAAAGTATATCTCGTTTTGTCACAAATGTCACATTAGCCGTGGACATTTTGAGTGTGAGCCAATTTCAGCGTCCAGATGTAGCATCTGTTGCATTATCATATTCTATGATGCTAACGCGTAGAAGTTAGCTATTATCATAAGTTACAAAGCTTAAATTGTCAAACTTGAAATTTATGGGTAGACTACCAAATTTGAATTTTTATGGGTTAAATTTGTAAATTTGTAAACAAATGTGTAGTAACTATAATGAATAAGATTCTGATAACGAATAAGGTTCTTGTAACAACTCGTGTTTTTCGTTGAATCTATTAATTACCAATATCTGACCCGTTTTCATTCTCGGGTAACTTAATCAATAAAATATCATATTTATCGAGTTATTATTTTATTATTATTTTTTTATGTTTAATAAATTATCAAAAATAAACTTCGAATTATATACATTTTACATCATAAACTATAGTTTAAACCCTACATGTAACACCCCGTAACCGCAGCAGAAACGTACACGGGATGCAACAGACACATCTGATATCAACAGCATTGCTCATAAAGAAAACACCACTACATTAATTTAAACGAATTACATTGTTCCGAGTTTCGTTACCATCTAGATGTTATCACATAAGTTTTACCGATAGTACATTAACATATTTAATGCAAAATATAGATCCTTAATCTTCCACAAAATAGCACACATCATCAAGCACGTATCACTCATTCCAATTTGGGTGTACCTAGAAAGCAAGTAAAGAAAACGGGTCAACTACGAATAGTTGGTGAGTTTCACTAATTTAAGTAAACCATGACAAATCATTTTAATAATCATAAATTAATGATGTAGTTATGCTGAGCCTAAAAGTGAAAACTCTGTTAACCCAGAAACACATTTAATAACCTCTGGGGACACTGTTAACCCAGAAACACATTTAATAACCTCTGGGGACACTGTTAACCCAGAAATACATTTAATAACCTCTGGGGACACTGTTAACCCAGAAATACATTTAATAACCTCTGGGGACACTGTTAACCCAGATCACTGTTTCGGGCCTTACAATATTAGCAACTCAGACAATTTCCATCTTAATACATTACCGTACGATTCTCGTACAATAAACATTATATAAATACATTCATTTCCATGCGATCGGCATGTACTTAAACACTTTGATAAAAACATGCTTTCCGCCCCGGGAAAATATTTAAAACAGTTCAATAAAAAGGGGCTCGTGAAACTCACCTTTTTGGTGAGCAGAGATGTAATACTGGCACGGCTACCTGTCCGGATCTGTAATACGATCCCTAAGTCGTTACTACACAATTTCTATTAATATAACTTAAATTCGTGTTAACCGGTACGTCCGGGGACACTGTTAACCCAGTACCGTACACGATGCGGGGACAATGTTAACCCCGATACACTTCTCAGGACTTAGATTGTGATATCACTTAGAGTTCTTTAGTCAAAACTACCATTAGTTTGTTTTCTCGTTTTGCGTGCCTAGCACGGTTATTCGTCTTTATGTTTTCAAAAATGAGTTTAACCACATACGACCCGAAAATTGTTGTTATTGATATTTTAATTAAAGTGGCGAAATTAGAGCTCGGTTTAG
Organism: Bidens hawaiensis; assembly: GCF_021521415.1. NCBI lineage: Eukaryota > Viridiplantae > Streptophyta > Magnoliopsida > Asterales > Asteraceae > Bidens > Bidens hawaiensis. Next base: position 164,878 of record NW_027505597.1, read on the forward strand.
ACACCCCGTTTGGCCGCGGGGCCCGTTTCCGTCTTTAATATACCGGAAACGACTAAATCGGGTAAAATTACCCAAATCATCCGAATTACTTTCGGATGATTTATTTTTACTTGATTTACTCAGTTTCATGAAAATAGTCCATTTTTAGGGTTTTTATACACCAGTCAGCTCACTTAGGCGAACTTTGACGGTTTACACGTTTTAAGCTTTAAAAGTTTGTTTTTAAGTTCCATTTAGCACAAATAATTATCCGTTTAGTCTCGGATCTTGAAATTTTGCACAAATCAGTTTTTGACAGTAAGGAATTTTATAAAAATATTTCCAGAATTAATTTTTATATTTAACATTTATTTATCTATTTTTAAACGTCATTTAAACACCAAATATGTCGAAAATACCAAACGACCTTAGAAAAATCCCAACTTTTTCTGGGATGACTCCTGCCATCCACATAGTTCCCAGTAATTTTTACAGAACCAAAAACTCATTTTTCATTCTATTTTTACCAAAACCGAGCTAGAAAACCCTAGATCTCGTTTTACCGAAAAGCTTACTTAGAGTTCTCCAATGGACCTGAAATTTTGTGTGTTACTTTTATATGTTATAAAAAGCTTATCTGAATTTTACCAGAATTTTTCATGATGTTTAGCTATTTTTCACCATTTTTAGCCAAAACCGAGCATTAAATTCACCAAATATTCATCCTTTATCCAAAAATTACCAACATTTCACAGATCTCATATTTTCATGTGTAGATCATCTCTGTGAAATTTCATGACTCAACTCTAAGTCTACCACAATCTGTCCAAATCTTACAAATCATACGAAAAACCGAACTACCTTGTGTTTCTAGCTTTAGATCGCAAAGATCTTGCTTTCTAGCCTTTGCTAGCAACTAGATACAACACCTACAAGCACAACAACACCACACCAAGCAAGTTATACCCACAATCAAGCCATTTCTTTCATGGTTTCGGTTAAGACATCAAAACAAAGGTTTTAACCGTAAAAATTCGTTTTTGACTCTTTTAACTCCTTTCTTGGACCAAGATCCCTTGTATAACTTGTATACATCACTTGATCATGCAAGAATCGGATTCATCTCGGGTTTTCACCCTTTTTTCACTTGAAACCTCATTTTCTCATGATTTTGGAATTAAAAAGCAAGATCAAACCATAATAACTTGTTTATACCTTGTGGATCTTCTTAAAAATCAAAGGTTTTGGTTGAATGTGTAAAGGGTTGAGAGGATTTGGAGAGTTGGAATGTAGAAAAAAGAAAATGAAGTGTGTGTGTGTGTACCCATGGACCGATCGGTCCATGTATGGGGTGGGGGGGGCCCACATCTCAAACCTTGGCCACACATTTGGATTGTGTAATCCGGATAATGTTGTGGATAATCTTGTTCAGTTCGTTTTTCGGTTAAACACTTAATTCGGCTTAAAACGAGGCTAAAACGGTCGTTTTTCGGCTTAAAAATAAAATTTATATAAAACCGATTTAAAATCTTTAAAAAAACTTAAACCATGACATTTATTGACTCAACACATCATATTGTCGGTCATTGTGCATCTTTTTCGGCTTGATCGATCGTCTCTTGCTTGGTTTGATGTTAAATGTTTCGTTTAACGTACCGACGTACTAATAAATCGAAATCCTTTTTCTGTGCTATAATTCACTTATCCCGAAGCCTTAATACTTCGTAAACCTTACTAAACATCATATATTTCATCTATGACGTAATCCCCGATTCGTTCGGGTTTCAATAACCGTTCATCGGTTAATCGTAATTCCAATACGACTAACTGTACATTCGAGTATAATTCGTACTGTGAATCTTATATACTCGTACAAACACATTATAATTCATATATTTAGTATTAAATAACACATAAATGGTATATTCCGGCTAGGGTATACCTGAATTTGCCGGAATCGTTACATTCTCCCCTCGTTATAAAAATTTCGTCCTCGAAATTTTACGCATCAACTACTTCCTTTTGCGGAAATAGGTGGGGGTATTTCTTCCGAAATTCGTCCTTTCGTTCCCAAGTATATTCTGGGTCTCGTTGCGAGTTCCATCTAACTTTGACCAACGAGATCTTATTGTGTTTAAGTTGCTTGATTTTCCCGTCTACTATTTCTATGGGCTCCTCTACAAAATTAAGCTTATCGTTTAATTGGACACCCTCTAGTGGTAACACCGATGTCTCATCCGACAGACACCTTTTCAAGTTTGACACGTAAAACACGTTGTGAACTGCACTCAGTTCATCAGGCAGTTCTAATCGATATGCTACAGGACCGATTTTTGCAATAATGTCGAACGGTCCAATGTATCTAGGGGCCAACTTCCCCGCCTTTCCAAATCTGACTACTCCTTTCCAAGGTGATACTTTCAAATACACTTTATCACCTTTCTCAAATGATAACGGTTTTCTACGGGTATCGGCATAACTCTTCTGCCGATCCCGTGCGGCCTTCAGATTGTTCTTAATTTCAAGGATTTTGCTTGTCGTTTCCTGGACCAGATCTGATCTAATAACCTGTGTGTCGCCCACTTCAGTCCAGCAGAGTGGTGATCGGCACTTCCGTCCATACAATGCTTCGTAAGGTGCTGCCTTTATAGTCCTATGGTAACTGTTATTATAGGAAAATTCAACGAGTGGGAGATGTTGATCCCAATTTCCCTTAAAATCCAGTACGCATGCACGAAGCAAATCCTCCAGGGTTTGAATGGTTCTCTGAGACTGACCATCGGTCTGAGGGTGGTAAGCTGTGCTTAGATTAATACGCGTTCCCAGCGCTTCTTGTACAGCTTGCCAAAGATTGGAGGTGAAATGGCTATCTCGGTCGGAGATGATTGAGATGGGTATCCCATGACGAGACACAATTTCATTTATATAAATCTGCGCAAGTCTCTCGGTGTTATAATTATTTCTAATCGGAATAAAATGTGCCGATTTGGTTAATCGATCCACGACTACCCAAATTGCATCATGTCCTCGGGACGTCTTGGGGAGATGTGTCACAAAATCCATCGTGATCTGCTCCCACTTCTATTCAGGAATTTCCGGTTGTTGTAACATTCCCGAAGGTTTCTGGTGCTCCGCCTTAACCCTCGCACACGTCGTACACTTGCCGACGTATGTGGCTATATCCTTTTTCATACCCGGCCACCAGTAGAACTCCTTCACATCCTTGTACATCTTATCCGATCCCGGATGTATGGAATATTTTGATTTATGCGCTTCGTCCATGATTAATTCACGAAGGTCATGGAGGGTCGGGATCCAAATCCGATTTTTGAAATAGAGAATTTCGTCCACGCGCTGTTCGAAATTCTTCTCGTTACCATAAAGTCCCTCTTTTACCAATTGTTCCTCTTTCAACGCCTCGCGTTGAGCGACTCGAACCTGGTCCGAAAGGTTCGACTGGACTATCATTTCCAGTGCTCGCACTCGCAATGGCTTAACCCGATCCTTCCTACTCAGGGCATCGGCTACGACGTTAGCCTTGCCGGGGTGATAACGGATGTCACAGTCATAGTCGCTTAACAACTCGACCCATCTTCGTTGTCTCATATTCAGTTCTTTCTGATCGAATATGTGTTGCAAACTTTTATGATCGGTGAAGATGGTGCACTTTGTACCATAGAGATAATGTCTCCAGATTTTAAGTGCGAAGATAACTGCTCCCAGTTCTAAGTCATGAGTAGTGTAATTTTTCTCGTGTATTTTTAACTGTCGAGAAGCATAGGCTATGACCTTATTATTTTGCATCAACACGCATCCTAACCCTCTCCGGGATGCGTCACAATACACGACAAAACCATCGTCTCCGTCGGGGAGACTTAAGATCGGCGCTTGGCACAATCTTTGTTTTAGCGTTTGAAACGCCGTTTCCTGCTCTTCACCCCATTCATACTTTCGGTCTTTTTGGGTCAGAAGGGTTAAAGGTTGGGCGATGCTGGAAAAGTTCTCTATAAATCGACGATAATATCCAGCTAAGCCTAAGAATTGGCGGATTTCCTTTGGCGATTTAGGCGCTTGCCAATTCTTAACTGCTTCAACCTTACTTGGATCAACGTGTATTCCTTGATGGTTTATAACGTGACCAAGGAATTGCACTTCTTGTAACCAGAAGTTACACTTGGAGAATTTTGCATACAACTTCTCCTGATTTAGAAGCTCTAAGATTAATCTTAAGTGTTGTTCGTGCTCTTCTTTACTCTTCGAGTATATCAAAATATCGTCAATAAACACGATGACGAATTTATCGAGGTAGGGTTTACAGACTCGATTCATGAGATCCATGAACACTGCTGGCGCATTTGTTAGCCCGAAAGGCATAACTAAGAACTCGTAATGGCCGTAGCGAGTCCGGAATGCGGTTTTTGGGATATCCTCCTCCTGAATTCTAACCTGATGGTATCCCGATCTAAGATCTATTTTTGAGAAGTAGCTCGCACCTTGTAGTTGGTCGAACAGATCATCGATTCGGGGGAGAGGATACCTATTTTTGATTGTCAACTTGTTCAACTCCCTGTAATCGATGCACATTCTAAGGCTTCCGTCCTTCTTTTTCACGAATAGTACCGGTGCACCCCACGGGGAATAACTAGGACGTATAAATCCTTTATCCAACAATTCTTGCAATTGGTTGGATAATTCTTGCATCTCTGATGGTGCAAGTCGATAGGGTGCCTTAGCAACAGGGCCAGCTTGAGGTAATAGATCGATTCTGAATTCGACCTGTCGGGTTGGCGGTAATCCAGGAAGTTCTTCTGGGAAGACTTGTGGAAATTCGCGTACCACTAGAATGTCATCCACCCGTTTCTCCTCAGAATCAATGGCCGTCAAGCTTGCTAGATACGCCACGCATCCTTGGCGTATGTATTTTAACACCTTGAGGTGGGATATAAATGGTATCATGGTGCCTGACTTTTCTCCTTGCACTAATATCTCTTCGTCATCCGACACCCGGATCTTGACGATCTTCTTTTCACAGTTAATTTCTACCTTGTTACGTGCTAACCAATCCATTCCCATTATCACGTCAAAACTACCCAATTCTACCGGTAACAAGTCAATCAGAAAGGATTGTTCGTTCAGAAGAAAAGGGCAATTCCGAACTATCTGATTAACTATCATGGTTTTACCGTTAGCGACTTCTACGGTGTAAGGTTCTATGGTTTCACCAATTGGAAGGTTTGCTATCGACAGGAATCTAACGGAGACAAAACTTCTATCGGCGCCCGTATCAAATAATACAGAAGTGTAATGATCTGAGACGAGGAATGTACCTGTCACTACGCTGGGGTCCTGGCATGCTTCGTTCGCCCCCATCACGAATTCTCGGCCTCGCGCAGGATTGGACGACGATGCCTGACCCGCGGTTTGCCGCCCATTTCCTCCCTGGTTCAGCTTCGGACAGTTTCTCTTGAAGTGATCTGTGCCACCGCATTCAAAGCAAGCACGACTGGTGGTCATCACTTGATTTCCTTGTGGGTTTTGTTGTCGGGCTGATTGGGTCCTAAATGGCTGCGCACGGATAGGTTGCGGTTGCCGGTTCAAGTTGTTCAGGTTTGTCCTACAACTCGGTGCGTAGTGCCCAATCCTGCCGCACCGGTGGCACACCACTTCTTTGCACATGCCACCATGGTGGTAACCGCATTTCCCACACTTAGGAAACGTTCCCTTCTGCGGTTCTTGCCTTCCGCCCGAACTAGTCATGGCGTAGTTCTGGGCAGTGGGCCTAGCACGTTTACCTTGCTGCTTTTCCTGGATCCTATGGTCATGTGTACCCCGCTTTCCCCCAGCGGACTCTCCCGCCACCTTCAGTGACCCGCTCCTTACGAAGTCATACGTGACGATACCAGCTTGCGTCACCGCACCCTCATACGTCTGGTGTCCCCCAGAATTGACTATACTCCTTACAACAGGAGTTAGCCCCCAAATATAACGCTCAACCCTCTTCGACTCTGGGTTACCAACCATGGTACCAAACGCGACAACTCATTAAACCGGTTCGTATAACCCAAATGGTCTGCCCCCTGCATCTCCAGGTTCCACAATTCATTTTCTAATTTTTGCAATTCGTTTTTTGGGCAGAAATGTTCCAGTAAAAGAGCCTTGAGCTCTGTCCAGGTCATGCGGTTTGTCGCCGCCTGACCCCGGGTCTGCACTATCGTGTTCCACCATGTCAAGGCATGGTCCGTGAATGTGCAGGTATCATACTTAACAACACAATCCTCGGGGCAGTTGCTGATATTCACAACGGATTCTATTTTCTCCATCCACTTAACCAACCCATTTGGTCCTTCAGACCCGCTAAACTCTAAAGGTTTGCACAACATAAAGTCTTTGATCGAACATCCCCTGGATGCACGAATCGGTTCAGTACGGTTCGTCTCTACCGTAGGTATAGGGCCATTACTGTCTGTAACGACCACCCTAGGCGGTGCGTCATTACTCGGAATCGTGTTATCATTCTGTGGAGGATTAACATTTTGTTCCCGTCATTATTGGTGGTCGTTTGATTGCTCGGAGGGGCTGGATTGGTCGAATTGTTAATACTGGCGGCGATGCGCGATACTATATCCGGTATCGCCGCCTCTAACTGTTGAGCAATCAAACGGCTCACGTCCACTTCCGACAATTGGGCTGAACGTTTTGGTGCCATTCTACACAACATCAAGAAAATATATATAATTAATAAACATTAGTACATATTACATCCATGTCAGTTCGCATACGTTTCCTGTCATCATTACATAAGTTAAGTTTTCCTACATAGGGCCTATGTCGGCATCATCTCGACATAACCCACAATGGGTCAGTGCTTGAATGATACCCAAAAGTATCTATAACGATATACCCCAAAAGAGACCCCCTAAGGGCCAGTGGTTGTATTATAACTACCCAAGATTTACTCTATGTTAGCATCACCACTAACTGCTTACACAGAGTATCAAAAAGCGGTCCCTGTCTACTCCCATCCTAACACAACTAAACACGGTGGTATACCAAACCCACCAACACCGCCACCAACACCACCGTCACAGCCAGCATCACCCGGATCCGCGTCTCCATCCGGCCGATCATCCACTGGGAGTATGAGCACTCCCTCTTCAGCTGCGAAATCGCATACTGGTGGTCCAGTATGCAGTCCCCTAAGTACATCCGCCTCTGTACCCCCACCGTCAAGGCGGCGGAGTGCTCATTCACCTGTTCGGTGAGCACTCGTTGCCACGCCGCCCGCGTCCCTCTCCTGCCTAGGGAGACCCCACACAGGTGGAGTCACAGGCTCGGGCTGGGAGCGGGAGGACTCGCCCCTGCGGGTAGCAGGTCTGGGTGGGGGCGAGGTAGGTGGGACCTGCGGAACACTGATCCTCGCCGTGAGGCGGGGTCCGAATCCGGGAGCGATAGGGACGGCCTGTGGTGCGGGTGGGGTAGGAGATCTAGCAATCCTGGCAGGGGAGGACTGGCTAGAGCTCCTAACACTAGCCTCGCTAGGCTCAGAGCTGGATGATACGGGGAGGCTCCCAGAGTTCCCGGAGCTGACTTCCTCCGGGTCCTCCTCCATCGATACACTAGGTGTTCTTGACATTCTAACCTGCACACAAATTAACAAACATATAGTTCTTTCCCTAGTGTAAATCGTAATCAAATTAATATACACTTACTTATACAACTTGCCCACACACAATATTATCATATATTTGCACATATGTTGCCAATTTTACCTATTAAAGTCCCCCGTGACTTCCCCTGAATTCCCTCGTGCGGACAAGTCTGTTATTATGTTCCGGACCATAATAACTCACTTGTCCATCCAAGTTCATCCAGACCTCGTCACAATAAATTATTAG